>NC_057717.1:6714079-6718816 GCF_004010195.1 Chiloscyllium plagiosum | reverse complement strand
GATTGCAGATGCTGGAGATCAGAGTCGGGAATATGGTGCTGGAAAAGACAGAGCCGAAAAATGTGTTGCTTGAAAAGCGCAGAAGGCCAGGCAGCATCAGAGGAGCAGGAGAATCGACGTTTCGGGCATAAGCCATTCTTGCTCCTCTGATGCTGCCTGACCTGCTGCGCTTTTCCAGCAACATATTTTTCAGCTCTGATCTCCAGCACCTGCCGTCCTCACTTTCTCCTGCTGGAAAATACAGCATCCAAGGAGCAGGAGGATCAACATTTCGCGTGTAAACCTTTCATTAGGAATGAGGCTTGTGGCCCAAGGTTGCTGAGAGATAAATGGGAGAGGGATGGGGTTGGGGAAGGTAGCTGAGAATGTGATAGGTCGATGAAGTTAGAGTTGGCGGTGGTATGTCGGAGAGGAGGGTGGAATGGATAAGTGGGAATGACGATGGACAGGAAGGACACATCAACATGGCCGTGCTGAGTTGGAAGGTTAAATAAGGTGGTGGGACGGGAAATAAGAAAACTGCTGAAATCCACATTGATCCCATGTGGTTGCAGGGTACCTCGGCGGATGATGAAGCGTTCTTCCTTCAGGCGTCGGGTGGTTAAGGAGTGGTGGTGGAGGAAGCCCAGGTCCTTGGCGGAGTGGGAGGGAGAGTTAAAGTTTTCAGACATGGCACGGTGTGAATGGTTGGTGCGGGTGTCCAACAGATGTTTTGTGGAGTATTCCACAAGTTGACGTCCTTGTAAATGTAAAGGAGACAATAGCGGGAGCAATGGTTATAGTCGGTGACATGTGTAGAAGTGCAGGTAAAAATCCGATGGATGTGGAAGGTTCCTCTGGGGTCTTGTACGGAGGTGAGTGGGGAGGTGAAGGTGCAGGTGTTACAACTCCTGTGTTGGCAGGGGAAGGCGCTGGGAGTGGAGGGTTCGTCGATCTGTGGCATGGACCTGACAAGGGAGTCGTGACGGGAATGTTCTTTATGGAGCACACATCGGGGTAGGGCGGGAAATGCATTTTTGGTGATGGGGGTTGTTTTTAGGTGACACAGATGGGGGAGGATAATGCATTGTATCTGGAAGTTTGGTGATGTGGAAGATGAGGAACAAGGTGTTCTTTCCCTGTTGCTTTTAGAGGGGTGGGATTCAAGGGTGGAGGTGTGGGAAGTGGATAAGATGCACTGGAGGGCATCAAACAAGTGGGAGGGGAAATTGCAGTCTTTGAAGAAGGATGCCATCTGGGATATACACTGGGTTAAGAGGTGGTACTGGAAAAACACAGCAGGTACTGCAGCATCCGAGATTGCTTTTTGCCATCAGTTCCCATCTATTTACAGCTCCGTATCTCCCTTGTGCCAAAACAAGAGGTGCTGTGGGTGTGAAAATCACTGCAAAAGAGAGATGGTGGCGGAATCAGTTTAAATATCGACACAAGGGAGAGGTTTGTGGTGGAGACAGAGGGCGAGATTGAAACACAATGTGATGGAAGGATGTGATCACAGGTTCCAGAATGCTGAAATGTTGACAATTCGATAGTATCCTGTAACATGAGTCAGTGCTTCCAGGAATGATGGGTGAACAGGATATTGATGTGATTTCAGGAGAGTTTTGGGTTAACATTTGTTCTGCAGCTTTGTAACTGGGAGTAGAGTCAGCACAGACTTCGACCCATTGGGCTGAACCTAATAATAATTTGTCACAGTGTCATTTTCGTTGAGTGTGACAGAGGGATCGCCTAAACGAGGCTGAGCTAGTTTCCTGGTGATATCCTATCGAACTGACCTCATTAGCTACCCACCCCACCCCATGGTATCCCTTTCATTCAATGCCAGCCCGATTCTACCAACCATCATGACTGGAGGTACTCAACATCGTCCGGATGCCCATGGAAATTCCGTGATCCATGGTACTGATGTCATTCTTAAAAGGCCAATGGACACATGGTTGAGCTTTCTCGGTTTGGAGCTGCCCTGCACAGTTTACTCCGAGCATGGCAGATAAGGGACAATTACACCACAGATTGCAGACGAGTGCTCGGAGGTTCTGGTGGGTAGGCTAGTACAGAGGGGGACAATTCTCTTCCCAGCGGGGCCACACCACCAGACCCACCAAGCATGGTCTGAGATCATCACCCAGCTCAGTGCAGTATCTGCAGCGTGAAGAAATATCCAGTAATACAGGACAATCATGAATAACCTTCCCCACACTGTCAGGATACGGGTCACCATATTCTCTCTGCTCCCTCACACTCACTGTATACCTGTTACAGCACCTACCCCGGAACAAGGTTCATGCTCCACCGCTCTCACTACTGCATGCAGCATCTTCCCTCTCTCTGTCTCTCACCACCAGTATACACCCTACACTAATAATACTGCATATGTACAACACTGTGGACAAACTCCCACCGAAAATATCTGCATTCCGCCCCTCCCCCACCGAGAGAATATTATCAGCAGGCCCCTCACTCCCTCCCTCCCTCGCTTTCTCCTAATCCAGGAGAAACAGCCTGGAATCGGACAGAAAGGGCCAAGCAGTGTGGTCGAGTGCCCGATATCCGTTCCCTCACCCCTTCGCTCTGCCATGTGGGGAGGACCCTGGTAGGAGCCGGAGAGGACCGGGTCGCCTCGTGTGAAGATTCTGAAACATCCATGTCCCACCGACCGAGTAGGGAGCAATGCTCAGTGAAGGGCAATTCTCACTTTAAATCCACTGGCAGTTCCGTTTCCCGAGGCACAACTTAGAAGCTGTGGCCCTGTTACCACCCCCCTTTTCTGTTGAGCTGGTACAAATGGAATCCCCAAGGTCTCGGTGGGCAGGAGGGTGGGATCACAACACATTGTCACCGCCACCTCCCAGGAAGGGAGCACGGAGGCTCCCTCCTCCACTCCTCCTGTAAACTGCTCAGTTACTTAAACTAATCTGTGATAGTTACTGCTCTCCCCACTTGTCCTGACATTTTCAATAATCTGTACTCAAATACACCCAGGTCCCTCTGCTCCTACACCCCCTTTATAACGGTACAGCCAATTTTCCTTCCAAAGTGCATCACCTCACACTGTCCCGCATTGATCGTCGTATGAAATATACCTGAACTCTACATCAAGTTAGCGTTGTCCTCTTGTTGTTGTACTCTGTCCTCCACACACTTTACAATTCTTTCAGGTTTTTTTTGCCATCAACAAGCATGGAAGTTGTCATAGTGTCACACTTCAGTCAAAATAACTGAAAGAGAATGTGGTGCTGGAAAAGTACAGCAGGACAGAAAGCAATGACTGCAGATGTTGGACATCAAAGCCGAGAGTGTGGCGCTGGAAAAGCACAGCAGGCCAAGTCAGAATTCGGATTACAGATAGGGCTGATGAAGGGCTTTTGCCTGAAATGCCAATTCTCCTGGTCTTCGAATGCTGCCTGGCCTGCTGTGCTTTTCCAGCACCACACTCTCAGCTTTGATCCCCAACATCTGCAGTCCTTACTTTATCCTGCAGAACAATTGAAATACTGACAGTGTCACTGGTGTGATCAAGGCATACACTGATACCATACGAGAGTCAGAAATAACAACACACATCCCAAAGACCCAGAGGAAAAAAAATGACATGCTGTAAACAGAGAAATAGAAACAATGTTGCCCACCTTACAGAGTGGGTGATATAGTGAGAATTTGCCACAGAGAAAGAGAAATACTGATTGACTCACATATTTGTTGCATGTCAGTGTATCTGTGTGTGTGTGTATGTGTGTGTGTGTATGTCTGCATTTGCGTGCATGTATTAGTGTGTGTAACTGTGTGTTTTAGCGTTTGTGTATATCTCTGTGTGGGACTGGTCTGATGGTCCCTGCATTGCTTAATGTGATGAAATTCTACATTCTGCTGGCTTCTCCACTCCATTGCACAGACAGTAATGGAGGGTGAAAACCGTCTAGAATTCAGTCAGCAAGAGAGGAAAGCAGGTCACAGCATCATATAAACTGACAGCAACATTAGTAGGAACACACACAGACACACACACACACACACACACAGAGTCTCTCGCTAGAGGGGTGCGGAAAGGATTGCAGTTGTACTGAGGCTTACATAGAGAGACGTCTGGGCTCTCTCTGGAATGTAGAATTAATTTGTCTTTGGGAGTTATTAATGAGAAACAGTGTTCATGTTAAGGAGTGTTTCCACAGCAGTTGTCTTCAGTGGACGATTGATAGAAGGAGACGAGATAATTTGATTGCACGTTTTGCTACTTGCATTTTATTTGCTCTACCCTCTGACAAATGATAAGTGCGAAAACATTCTCAATGACTGAATGGTGCCAGCAGGTCAATGCTCGACAGGGCCACCTCTTTCTCTAATATCTCAGGGACAGCATTGCAAGGGATCAGACAAACTCCTCCCTGTTGCCAAGGCTATTCTGTGAAGCATCGCACAGCCGCACAATGTCGGTGATTCACAGTCATTGATGCATTCTCAAACAAACGATGAGTTCTCCACAATCCTCCTGAAGTCTAACGATATGCAGGTTAGGTAGTTTTACAAATCTAAATTACCCATAATGCCCAGGAATGTGCAGCTTAGATGGATTAGCCATGTGAAACACAGGGTTACGGGGATGGAAATGATTGTGCGACATTCTATGGCAGGTCAGTGTGAACTAGATGGACTAAATTCCACACTGAACGGATTCTGTGAAACCTGTTGGTTGCACAGTGGGGTTGCTTAACCAGCAGATGGCGATATTACATCATT
>NC_057717.1:6699370-6713579 GCF_004010195.1 Chiloscyllium plagiosum | reverse complement strand
GCTGTAATGCCACTTTTTGAAAACTCTGGGATGGAGCTCATTTCGTGCAGTAATTTGCCAACCTTCCATTGAATTCGTTTTTTTGAGTAAGTTCTCTTTATTAATTCTAATCAAGCACAGTTTCTTATTTTCACCAGTCAGTCTTTCCCACAGTATTTCTGGAAGATTTTCGGTCCCTTTCATTGTGGAGACAGCACGAAGGTATTACCCTCAGCAGGAGACAGAGATGAATTCCGTTGTGTGAATACATCAGAGCAATGCAATTGAGAGATAATGGACGTGAAAGCCACTCCTGCTCAGAAAGTTCTAGAATCAAAACAGTTCAATGAAACTGTCACTTCCTGGTCACTGACAGAATAGTCCTCTCCCCCGTGCGAGGTTACAGGTTATGCTGAAACAGGTGACACAAAGCTGTGACCACCTCATTTTAGAATCAAATTGACTTCACACTTTGCACCGGGCCTAGGTCCAGGTCGTGGAAAGAAAAAGTTTGCGATCAAAATATGTGTAACGAGAAGATATGCCAGAAGAGAATTACAACTGTAAAGGTGTGGATGATGGCTTATTCAGAAACAGCATTGTCGCAGAAGTGAAGACTGACGATATTGTAAAGGTGGTTCTGGACAGGTTTTGCGGTAGACAGAATATTGAGATATAAATAAGTTCAGGAGAAAATGGGGAAATCGTGGTTATGAACACTTTTGATTCTCCTCGGATATTTGTCAGTGAAGGATGTGAAATACATGGAATAGAAATTGAGTTTTTAATTGAAAGCGAAGACAATAATTTGGATCTTTGCCAAATAGACATAACAGAGAAAACGATGACATCATTCACAACGGGTTAGAGAATTATGAAATGTGCAGAGATAGGCTCACCAGGAACACCAACAATAGCGAGGATAGGATAGTAACCTGCCTGAATAATCATCAGTACTCAGAGCCATTTGAGATGTTGTTACTACACTGACGTCTCCTCCACTACAACAACTTCCAATACAAAAATGGTCTGGGCACAACTGCCCTTAGCATACAGAAGAAATACGGATTTCTCTGGATTTTACTCTCACAGCTCTTACCAGTTAATTCTTTATCATTTATACAATGCAATTCTATAATCTGTTTGGAAAGATGCAAACATCTTATTGCACAGTTTGCATGCCTTTTCATTTTTAGATCTTTTGTAGCCTTAGCGCAAAAGAAAATGTTCTGTTTAAAATTGACCTGTTTATTGGGATTCAAGGGTCAGACACAGTACGTATTTTTCATGGGTTAAGAAACAGAAAGGGATAGAAGACAGTGGCTGTGGAGAATGGCGAGGAGCAAAGTGACATCCCCACCAGTCCCCAATGTCTTCTTGACAGACAGAATAAAATTAAATACAGAGAAAGAAACATAATGTATTCGGAAGAAGGAATGGCAAGTGACAATGTAAACAAAACAGAATCATTTGAAATGGAATGGCTGAACAGTGATTGATGTGTGTGTGTGTGTGTGTGTGTGTAGATAGATAAGATTGTTCATATGTGTGCACCATATTCAGAATGAACAAGAGAGACATAGTTAACAAAAATGATGCATGCAATGTACAAAATTTATAAAACGTTAACATGTTATTTAGTCTTCAGCTGAGATGTTATGTTCCCATTTGGCCAGGCTGGGTTCTGTCAACAGTTGGTGCCTGTCATATTGATGGAGATAAAAGTTCTGGCATCAGACCCAGCATTTCAACATATTAATCTGTTGCTCATACACTGTGCAAAGGACAACGGCACACAGGAATTGTCAAACCAAATACAGAAGTGCATCTACTTCTATCAATCATGTAGACTTCTCTATTTTTTACATCCGCACGTCTATATTCTCTCTCTCTCTCTCTCTCTCTCTCTCTCGCTCTCTGTCTTCCCTATCCTCCAATCGTTCTTCGTGTCCCATGTCTCAAACCTCCCTCCTTCAGTTTACATCTATTGCTCACTTTTGGATGAGATGGCTTATAATTGATAATGTAACTGAAAAGATATGAAGGTGACATGTCCAGAGTTAATTGGAAGGGGAGGTGAGCACGCAAAGATGCTTAAGCAGCAATGGCAGTAGTTTCTGGAGATAATTCAGCAGAACATCAGAAATTCATCCCAAGTAAGAAGAAAGATATTCAGTGGAAGACCAGGCAGCCATGAGTGATAACGAACTCAGGAACAGCATTAAAAAAGGAAATGTGCACAATGTGGTGAAGATCTTTGGGAATCTAGATGATTATGAAGCCTATAAATTCCAGCACGGATAACTAATAGCAACAAATGGGAAGAGAGGGTGAAATCTGATATTACGCTTGTTAATCATGTAAAAGAACATTGAAAGAGATTTATAGATATATAACAAGGAAGACAGGGAGTAAAGAACAAACAAAGGAATGTTGAAAAATGAAGCTTGAATAGTTATGGGAAGCAATGGAATGGCAGGAATTTAAAATTTTGCAACGGTCTTCACAGCGGAAGACACCAGCAAAATTCCAGAAATTCAAAACAGTCAGGGGTTAGACGTGAGTATCGTGACCACCAGTAAAGAGAAGGTGCTGTGGGAGGTGAAGTTGGATCAATCAGCGAGTACAGTTGGACAACACACCGTAGTTCTAAAGAGATACTGAAGGTGATTATGGAGGCATTGCTGGTGATCTTTCTGGAAACTTTGAAGTGAGGGAGACTGTTAAATGTAAGGAGAGAGGGACACAGAAGGCAGATAATTATAAATGGCCAGGCAAGTTGAAACTGTTGCATAGAAGGTCTTAATGGATCCTTAGGTTTATGAATAGATGTGTGGAGTATAAGAACAAGGAAGTTGTGAAGTATATTGGACGTGGTGTGATTAAGCTACAGCATAACAAGAGTTACATTTACAATGCTATTGCGAACAGCAGAAAGTACGGTTCAAACAAAGGAAATCAGTTCGAAGCAGACAGGAGCATTAGTGAAACAGAGAGCGTTTCCTAGACCCTGTAGTGAGATTGTTGAGATAAGCTTGTCAGTAAAGAGACTAAAAAATGTATAAAAAGCACAATAAAATCTGTTGCTGCGGAGCTCTCAACGTGCAACTATGTAGCCAATACATATGAAGCTGAAAACGCACAGCAAGTCAGACAGCATCCTAGGAACCTGAAAGTCAACGTTTCAGGCTGAAAGAATTCATCAGGATTGGGGCGGGGGAAGGTGAACCGGGAGGTATATAGAGGGAGGGGAGTGGGGCTGGGAGAAGGGTAGGTGTGATGGCGATAGGGAATGAATGTCGGGGGATATTGTGATTGACCAGTGGGAAGGGTGCAGCGGATATGCGAATGGAAAGATGGACAGCTTAGGTCAGGTCAGGGAAGGGGAGCATGGGATAAGGCTGTGGTTGGAAAGATCTTGAAGCCAGTGAAGTCAATATTGAGACCTTTGAGCTGTACTCTCCGCAGCTGAAAGATCAGGTTGTGTTCCCTAGTTTCTGTTTGGCCTCATTCTGACAGTGGAGGAGGCCAAGGATGGATCTTTCGCTGGATGAGCTGAAATGGGCTGGATGTGCGGGAGTACTTGAAATGGATGGCAACTGGAATGTTGGGTTGATTAAAGCGTGCAGAGAGCAGATGCTTCATGAATATGTTCCTAAGTCTCACTTTGGTCTCCCTGATAGAGAGGAGACCACATCGGGACTTGGAGATGTGCTTGGTGGGGCAGGATCGGGCTCTGTATGGAGCACCAGCGCTCTGAATGCAACAACCAACCCGACTTTTCAGTTACCATCATTTTAATTCCCCATTCAACTCGTCTGGGGACATGCCCATCCTTAGCCTGTCCACTGTCAGAGGAACACCACCTGAGATTTTACCTTTGGAGCTGATAGCTCAATGGCCTCAATATTGAAAGGAGCAACATCAAATTCCCTCCCCCCGCAGCCTTATCCCATGTCCCTTCTCCCTGACCAAACCCACATAGTCCATCTTCTCACTCACATATCTGCTCCACCCATCACACTGACCAATCACAGTAACCTCATACATGCATGTATACACCACCATCATGCCTACCCTTCATTCTTCCATATCCCCTCACTCCATTTCTAGGTTGCCCTCCACCTCACCAGTCCTGACGAAACGTCCAAGAAAGTAATATTGCCTTGTTGCTCCTCTGATTCTGCCTGGTCTGCTGTGTTTATCCAGCTCCAAGTTTATTAACTCTGGCCTCCCGCACCTGTAGTACTTACTCTCTCCAAGTTGTGGAACTATGTAGTCTATATATAAGAAGAAATATGTTTGGGCATTTGAAAAGATCACTGACTCATTCCTCATTTCTTAACAACCTAACACACACCTTCCAGATGAAGCAGCATTTCACTTGTACTCTTTCAATCCAGTCTCCTGTCATTGCAGCTCACAATGCAGTCTCCTTTACACTGAGGAGACCAAACAGAGACTGCATTGAGGAACACTCCCACTCTGTCTATAGGAAGAGCCCTGACTCTCATTGCTTCCCATTTCAGTAACCTACCTTGCTGTCATGCTAACATTACAATAACCAACCTTGCTCTCATGCTAACATTTCGATCCTGGGCTGCTGCAATATTCCAATGAAGCAGAACCCAAGCTCGAGTAACACCTCACTTTACACTTTGGTACGTTCCAGTCTGTAGGAATTAATATTCAATTCCAAAACTTCACAGCCTGATGCCATTATGACTGTTCTCAAATCCTCATGCATTCCTTCTCCTGGTCTCGCAATGAACTTGCCCTGTTTTGAATCGATGGTCTTGCACTCAATTAAGGAACCCAAGTCCCCCCTTTTCAACCTAATTTATACTCATTTTACATTTGATTCTCGTTTACCACAACCAAAAGTGCATTTGTCAGTGGCATTGCGCCTCCACATCGTCTGTGTCCCGTCACCCCTCCTCTACCTCTGGCAAGTGATTAAAAAAAAAGTTTCCAATCCTTTTCTGTTCTGAAGAAGTGTCACACTGGACTTGGAACGCTAACTTTGTTTCTCTGTCTCCGTACATGCTGCAGATCTGCTGTGTTTCTCCAGAAATGAACAAAACACATTTTCAGTAAAACAAATAACTGTGGATACCGGAAATCTGAAACCAGAACAAAAAAATGAATCTGTGAGCATGGAAGAACGATCATTGGAACCAATGATTAACTGTACTTTCACTCCACAGATGTTGTCAGACCTGCTTAAAATCCGCAGGAATTTCTGTTTTTCAACACGTTTCAAAGATGTGTCTCAACATTGCTCAATCCCCCTGTCTAACCTGGAGCACCATATACCGGGAAGTGAAAGATAACACAGGATGCACAAATTCATTGGTTCTGAAACTACGTAAGGCTGGCATCATTGACACTACAGAGCTCTTACTCTTCGTCAGGGAGAGAAACAGAGTGATATGTATTCACTTATAACACAGAAAGGGAAGGGAAAAGAAACAGCTTAATATATTAAAGCGTGTTGAGGAATGAGACAAACTGTAAGTATGACACCATGGAGAGACCCGCAGTGCAATTAAGATATAAAATTGGACGTGTACCACGTCAGAAACCAGAGTAGGTCACTGTGTACATGGCTGATAGGTGAATGAGTCTCAGTGTGAACTGGGGGACAGGCCGCAGAACTGTATTGGAGTTATTGCAGCTCAAACCGTGTATTCCATGTGGTGCTGTAGACCGCAGCAACAACAGAAGCAGAATTATATTTAACTATGGCTGATAGGTGAATGAGTCTCAGTGTGAACTGGGGAACAGGCCGCAGAACTGTATTGGAGTTATTGCAGCTCAAACAGTGTATTCCATGTGGTGCTGTAGACCGCAGCAACAACAGAAGCAGAATTATATTTAACTATAATCTGTAACCTTTTGACTCGGCTAATCCCTCAGTCTAACATTATCATCAAGCTGATCTACAGTTCGGTGAGGAATGTGGGCAAACATGCCAGGGTCAGGACCATGTGTGCCTAAAACTGATGAGAACCCGTTAAAGCCACCACACTTGCCTGGTTACATTCCAAACAGCAGAACTAACAGCTGATAGAGAGGGCGCAATGATCCCAAGACTAACAGATCAGATCGAAGTTCAGCAGTCCTGCCACACCCAGTCATAATTGGATGAATCAACTCACTGCAGGACAGGGTCATACACATGTCCACATCCTAAATAATGAAACAGCCCTGCACATCAGTGCAATAGACAAGGATTCGTATCTACACCATACTCATCCAGAAGTGTTGAGTTTATGATTCAACTCATCTCGCCAGGGTGTTCACAGAATCATAGATTTGATTCGCTCTATGTGACATGACGAAACATCCAACACGATGTAGATACGATACAGGCAATGTACAGCAAGACTTGGCACTGGGGAAACTGTTTCATTTCATTTCCAATTCTGACATCTATTTCGCAATGTGGAAAATTACTATGACAAGTCTCTTAAGGGAAAATAATTACAGTATGACCAATATCACCCTTTCAATTCCATCAGGACAGTCAAATTGGTGGGAGTTCTTCTGGACAGAGCTGTCAAGCAGCACAAAAATTACCTGTTCAGTGTGGTTTCCAATAGGTCCCCAAGTGGAGATGGTGCTGTTGTGGAAATGTCACTAGATTACTAATCCAGACCGGGCTAATTCTCTGGCAATCAGTGGAAGTTAAAAATAATTAATGAAATGTCGAGATTTAAAATTGGGTGTCAGTAACAGTGACTTGAAGCCTATGTCGATTGTTAACATCATTTGCTTCCCCAATGTACTTTCAGGAAGTGAATCTCCAGTGCATTCCTGGTCTGGCCTCAAAGTGACTCCAGGCGCACAGCCATGTGATAACCTCTTTAATGGTCTCTGAAACAGCCAAGCAAGTCACTCAATTGTATCAAACTGCTCCGAGATCTTAAAGGATAACCCGGATAAAACAGCCGGCAGCAGCCTCATTATCAGAAAAGGGAATGGGAAACACAGTCTTGTCGACCCTGCAGAGACCTCCTTCCTAACATATGAGAGCATGTGACAACATTTACAGAGCTTTCCCACAGACTGCACAGAAACATGGGCAAAGGAGTAGGTCATTCAACACAGCGAGCCTCCCACATTCTCATCATGGCTGAGAATCTCCTCATTACATTTCTCCTATTTCTACAGAAGACTGAGATATATTGCAATTGATTCTGTCAATCAAATGTTTGAGATGTTTGCGAATAGCTTGGCCCCAAGAACATATTCCTGAGATACTCCACGAGCCTTTGTCTCCAATAAAATGCTCCTTTTATTCCAGTGTTTCCGGTCTAAGTGCTCCTTTGCTGGAGCTTGTACACTCGACCTGCTTTCTTTTTCTTATTTTCTCCCCTACTTTTGTCTCTGTAACTTTCTGGCCTCAAGCTGGACCCAGGATTTGGACCTCAAGCTGAGTCCAGTGTGGAGGAGCGTGAGACCTTACTTCCTTCTCCAAAGCAAGCACATGACCTGGAATTGGCAGCTGCTACATCAGCAGAGGCAACGTCGATGAGATAGGGCTAAGCAGCAAAAGATGATGTCTGAGGATTAGAGACGTGTTGCTGATTGGGTCCTGCACTGGTAGAGATGAAGCGGATAGTGGAAGGCCATCATGGTAAAAACTATGAGGTAGGTTTAGCAGTAAGAGATATGCCTCTGACATTGGAATGGTTTGGCATAGGGGGCAGTGAGCCGGTGATGGTGGAGTATCTCCCAATGGCAAAGATGGTGCCTGAGGATCAGCATCTTAAATGTTGCTGGAGTCTGCTGTAGATGGTGATGTAGATGTCAAGGAGGGATTCGGTTGCAGGGGTGGTCGATGGTGGGGAGCTGGCTCATAATCCATCAACTTTCTTCAAGCTGTATCCTTTGTTTATTCCAATTTCTTCAATTATTCAAAATGACACCACTTTGTGGCAACACATGGAAACTTTTCGCTGTATGTTATTGTAGTTATCCTGTAAAATACACCTGGTCATAAAATCAAAATCAAAAAACTTTTACTCACTCTTTCCTGCCAGCTGTCCCATTCTGAAACTATGTCCAAATATTTGCCACAATCCCATAAGATTTGATTTTGTACACTGGGCTTGAGACTTCAGCAAACATCTTTCTGAAAATTTCCCTCATAATCTTATCCTTCTGAATCACCTCTCCCTCAGCCTTCTCTGCTCCAAAGTAAACAACCCAATCTCACCCAGCCTCTCTCCATAGCAAATATGCTCCATCCCAGGGAACATCCTGGTGAATCTCCTCTCTATCCCCTCCAATACAATTACATCCTTCCTGTAATAAGGTTTCCAGAGCTACACACACTATTCCATCTTGGCCTAACCATAGACTTTATAACTCTGACAATGTAAATGTTGATTAATGAAGGCTGTGCCTACGGTTCCCGCTGCCGTCTTAACTAACCTATTAACCTCAGTCACAAAGTGTGTTGCTGGAAAAGCACAGCAGATCAGCCAACATCCGAGAAGCGGGAAAGTTGATGTTTCGAGAATAAGCTCTTCATCAGGAATGTGACCTATCATGCCTGATGAAAAGCTTATATTTGAAACGTCGACTCTCTTGCTCCTTGGATGCTGCCTGACCGACTGCTTTTCCAGAACTACACTTCGTGATTCTGATCTGAAACATCTGCAGTCCTCACCTTTTTGCCTACATTGTTAACCCGTGCAGTCACATTCAGGGATCTGTGGAGAAACACCCTCTGAGCCTCCTAGTGAGCTGAAATTCATTGTATATCCATATTTTTGGTTCCTTCTTCCAAAGTACATCACCTCATATTTATCAGGGTTACTTTCCATCTGACCATCTGACTATTCCATCTGTATCTTCCTGTAACATAAGGCCTTCCTCCTCACTGCCAACCACACGGCCAATCTTTGTGTCAAACACAAACTTAATTATTGCACTCCCCATTACCCTACACATTCATATCGGGATCATTTATGAAGGCCACAAATAACAAGGGACACAGCACTGATCCCTGTGGTACACCAGTGGACACTGGTCTCCAGTCACACAAACAGCCTTTTGTCTCCACCCTCTGTCTCCTGCCAATAAGACAATGTTTGTTGTCACTCACTAAGTTACCTTGATATCATGACTCTTTTTTTTAAAAGTCAGTGTCATATATGGGGCTTTGTCAAAGGCCTTACTGAAAAACCATATAAACAACATGCTCGAAAATATACAATGACATTCATTTAGCATGACTTCCCTCTGATGATGTCATGCAGGCTATCCTTAATTAAAACTTGCCTCCCTAAATAGAGATCAATTTTCTCCTTTCCTGTTTTCTTCAGTACTTACCCTAACACTGATCTAATACTGACTGGTTTACAGTTCTCCGTTCTATTTCCACCATCCTTCCCGTAATGTGGGACCACGTTATTTGTTCTCCAGTCATCTGGCAATTCCAACTTCCCTGTGGCCAGATTCGACTTAATACCTTGAGTCAGGGCATTTTGCCCATTGTCTCTAACAGGAGCCTGTGATACAACTCATCCAGATCTGGCAATCAGTCCAATTTTGTACCAGCCAAAGCCTCCAATCCCTGCTCACATCTTATATCAATCTGTTCAACAGCTTCCCAATCCATCTTCTTGAATTCTGTCCCTGTATCCTCTTTCTCCCAAGTAAAACAGATAAGGAGCTTTCAAGTAACAATCGATCAATGTTGTCCAGCTTCACACACAGAGTGCTCCCTTGGTCTGTAATGGGCCCTAGTTATTTCGTGGTTATTCTGTTCTGATTAATGTACGTGGAGAACATCTTGGGATTCTTCCTAACCTTGTCTGTCAGCACATCTCCCTGCCCCTGTGTCAGTCCGTCTCTCTGTATGAACTCTCTAAGCTTCACTGCGTTCTCCTTTCATTTTGGCAATCACTGGAGAACACAAACGGAGTTTCTCCATCAGTTAATCTTGCCTCTAATAAGATAGGCATGAAAGTAACTTTAGATTCTCTTCAATTTCATAGTTCTCTGCAAGAAATTATCTTGTGTGGATACTCACCATTCCGCACGTGTCCTTGCCTTCACTTTCCCATCAAGTATCGAGAGAAGCCTTTGATCATCCTTATGTTTCTTGTCCGTTTGCATTATATTTTAAATTTCATTATCAGTTCATTGGTCCTCAAATATCTCTGAATCCATGGCTTCCAAGAATACCTGGAATTTTTCTGAGCTGCTTCCTTTGATCTAATGCAATCTTGAACTTCTTTTGTGAACTATCGTTCAGTCACCTTACCCCTTTGCTGTTTGAACTGTGGTGGACATGTGTATATTGTACATTTTAAGGTGTTTATTTAAACAACAACCATTGCCTGTCTTCCACTAAATCTTTTTCATGTACATCTCCAATTCACTGAAGCTAATTTGTACCTCATAATTTCGTGATTTGCATGACTCAGGTATATAACCACAATTTCAAAAAAAAAACTGTTTTGTATTCAGACGTCATATAAAATTCAAAAAAATTATAATTACTATTCCTGAAACCTCCTTTTCAGCAGGGTTTTCAATTCGCTCTTCCGATCATATGACATCAATGTCAAAACAGCCTGACCTCTACCTCAGTGCTCAACATACTGTTAAATGAAACCATCCTGAAATCGATTTACCCTGCATTATTATTCACGTGGGTTAACGCGGTTTAGATATAGTTTGAAATTATTCATTATTGCTGTGGTACCCAAAAACCTGGGTATCTAATTTCCTGTTTTATACCATACCCAACATTTGTATTGCAAATTTCACTTTGATATATAACTCCCAGCAATCTTTGCTTCTCCTTGCTGTTTCTAAGCTTCACCTTACCAGATTCTGTGGAATCTGACTGATGTGGCCTCTGGGGAGATTAATGGTAGATTCACGTGAGATATTTGGTGAAGCCTATTTGGACGTTGAGATAATCTCGTCATGCTATTCATTCTTCTCAAGTGTTGTTATGACATTTTCACCAGATCTCTCGTTATGCTGGAGGAATAGAAAAGGACAATGATCTTTTAACAATGCTATGCATTCCCCCAGACAGCTGAGACTGCTCTAAACTGGGTGAGAACTTTACATCAGGCTGGTAAAGTGTTGCTGATGTTGTACACGATCATTATCAGATCACATCTGTAGTCGTGCGTACAGACTTCGTCTCCTCATTGAAGAAAGGAGATTGTTATATTGGAAGCAGCTCAGAGATGGTTTCCTCAACTAATTCCTGCAAACAAGGGGTTAACTTATAAGGAAAGGATGATGAGTTTGATCCAATACGCATTAGAGTTTACAAAATGAAATGTGATCTTTTTTTTACATAGATCACCGGATAGAGTCAGCAACAGAAGCCAATTACACAGCCAATTCCATTTCTCCAGCCTGTTACACAGGAACAGCAGAAGGATATTCAGGCCTTCGAACCTGTCACACCAGAACAGGACGAGGTTATTCAGCCGCTAGAGCTTATACAGTTACAGGAGGAGTTCAATCAGTTCCTCGAGTTTACAACGCTGCACTCAGTGTAGGCCATGAGGCACCAGTATCCTGTTATGCAGCAACAGGATCAGTCCATTCATCCTCCTCAAGTCTCTTACACAGGAATTGGAAGAGATGGTAGACTAGAATAACAAGAGGACATTCAGCACGAGAATTAAAGAAGGTGATAAAATTAATTGGGACTTGTTATGGAAAGGTGGAGGTAATTCACCCATGTGTCTGTTGTATGGGAACAGGACGAGACAAATCACTCGTTCGAACCCATTTCAGGGATGCAGGAGGTGATTGTTCAGTATCTCGAGCCTGTTGTGAAGGAATATGAAGAGCTCTTGAGCCCCTCAAAATGTTATACAGCAACAGGAATATTCCACAATCCATCTGGCTTCAGACGTATTAGCAGGAGGAGGAGAAGCAGATCGTGAATCTGTAAATCAGGACATTCCGCCCATCGAGACTGTAATGTAGGAACACCATGGGGAGATTCAGCCCATTGAGCGTATAAACCAGGAACAGAGTGAATCCATTCAGACACTCGTGCCTCTTACGCAACGCCTGGAGCAGATCTTTTAAAGCTTTGTGCCTGTTACACAGGAACATGGGAAAGGGAACGGAGAGTTTACAAAACGGTTAGGAATTAGGATAACCATCTTCACTTGTCAATAAAAGGTTGTGAACATACTGTTGGGAATTAAGGGAAATTGTGAGAATTCATTATTAATTAATTAACAACAGGGGATTTGCAAAGTCGAACCAGAATATATCAGAATCAACATGATATTTTAAGGATTTGTTTGCTCGAGTTCTTTAAAGATGTGACAAGCAAAGTAGACAAAATGGACCCTGGAGAAGTAAAGTACCTAGACTTTGAAAAGGCATTAATTAAACACTACACAAAATGTTAAGCTGCAAAATAAGAGGACATGGGTTTGGGAGGAAGTTGTTCGCCTGGATAGAGGGCTGGTGAGCCAACAACATGCAGAGAGATGGAATAATTGTTTCGTAAATGGTTGGCAACTTTTGGGGTTCCATAGAGTTCAGACGACATGTCCGACAATTTACCATCCATTGTATTACTTGGATGAGAGGAGAGAAAACACTAAAGCCACATTTTCAGCTAACACTAAAACGTAGGTTGATCTAATGAAGATGTAGAACATTTACAAATGGACATGAACAGTTTAGATGAGTGTGTGCCACCTCTGGCAACTAAAATGTAACGTGGATAATATGGGAGTAACCATTTTGGTCAGAGGGATCGGACATGATATGGAAATGGAGAGCAACTTCAGAGTCTTATGTGCAGAGGCATCTGGGTGTCCTTGTGCATACCACAGAAAACTCACATGCAGGTACAGCAGGGAATAAGAAAGGGAAGTGCAATTTCAGCATTTAATTGCAAAAGAATAGAGTATAAAGGGAGGGAAGAATTACTGAAATTCTGCAAGGTATTAGTGATACTGTAACTGACATTCTGTGTTCAGGTTTGCTGCCCTGACTGCAGAAGGTATGTAGTTACAATGGAGTTACTGATCAATTAATTAGATTGATTCCAGAGATGAATGTTTCTTTGAAAGAGAGTTTTGGCAGTTCAGACCTGTACTCTCTGGAGTTTAGAAGGATGAGAGGAGACCTTATTGAGGTCTGGAGGATGTTAAAGATGTTTGACAATGTCGGGGTGGAGAAGATATTTCATCATGTGGGGAAAACTAGAACAAGAGATCATAGCTTTAGGATTAGGCAGAGCAGATTTAAAACAGGGGTGAGGAGAACTTACTTCTCTCAAAAGGTTGTGAATCTGTGTAAAGCACTGCCCCAGATTGCAGGGGATGTTGGGACATTGAGTAAATGAAGGGGTATGGATAGCGGGCAGGAATGTGGGACTGATACCGCGATGATGTCAGCCATGATTGTATTCAATGGCAGAACAGACTGACGGGGTTGGATTGCCGACTGATGCTCCTCGTTTTTATTCTGCCCTTCGACGCTGTTTGTCAGGAATGGGGGAGGACTCGGTTTCAGACAGGAAGCAGGCACTCCGGATAAATCCGTCTTAATCAGTTCGAAAGAACGTAACCAGTGGTGGCACATAGTGACCAGTGCAGTGTCTTCAACTGTTTGCAATAAATATCAATGATCAAGAGGATAGAACAGATGTGCTGCTACTAGGTTTGGTAAGATAAGCAAGACATTAAGTTATCAAGAGAGAGTGGAAGTCTGCAAACTGATATGAAAGATGAAGCCAATGAACAATACATTGCCAAGTGGAATATAACGGAATGTATAACCTGCCAGCTTTTTCAGGAAGAATGGAAGGCAGCATGTTACTGAAATGCAGAGATATTACAGAACATAGTTTTGCAGTGTGTACTACAGGGTTCACTTTGACCCGTTTAGACATGGGGAGTGTTGTGCCGTCTCCCTGGTCGTCTGCTCCTTGATTTTCCTAGTGGCCCCAATGCTCTCAGTACGCACGGGATAGTTTGGTTTGGTTAGTTGGCGGAGGGGAATGATGAGGGGAAGGTGTTTTGAGCCGTGTGCCTCGGGGATAGCCTTTAACCGAGAGACTATCCTTTCTTTCCGAATGGAGACCCAAAGACGATGGGGATGGCTGACTGCTTCTGAATGAAGAGGCTGCGGCTGCTGCCAGGGCAGTGAGTATTCACCAACATGATGTACTGTGCATAGACACACTGTAATATTAATGAGGTTAGAG
>NC_057717.1:6695429-6698264 GCF_004010195.1 Chiloscyllium plagiosum | reverse complement strand
ATCTATAATACTTATATATGACATTGACACTAAGCATGCAAACATTGAGAACTCCATTCTATTTCAGCCAGTTTACTCCTGCCACAGAATGCCTCTGTTTTTCTTCATCCAAGTATCGACAACTTGTCAGCAAGTACAGCTACCCGTCCAGTCACCTGTATAACTTCCAAATTGAACAGACTAGAAGTTTTCTCCCTAAATTCCTCTAAAACGTTTCGGCGTTATGATCAGTATAGAGATTCGTCTCAGACGCGTTTTTGGCAATTTAAATTCTGAAATGTTGTCAACTACACCAAGCTCAAAGTCTCCTTCCCAATTGTGAAATATTTCTGTTGATGGATTCACCGGACACTCCAACCATATGTTACATAATGGAGCACTTCTCATCTCTCCAATAGTCCTTCTCAATGACATTTCTCCTCACGTCTCAGCATAAACGAATTACACGTTTCTTTACCTCTTAATGCTGTAACCGCTTTACCTGCTACTCGTGACCTAAGCCAGTAAAACTTACTCTCACAGGTATACATTTTAAAAAGATCTCACAGACTCTTCTCAATCCGTCAGGAAATCCAGACTGTGATTTGTGGATAAATTCAAAATAATCACCCATTTCACCTTGTAATCTTGCCATTGTAACTCTCTGCTCTGCTACACGAGTTCTCACTATTGCAGGAAATGAATGTTTGAACTCCTTCGAAATAAGAATTTCTCTAAGAGTGTCATAGATTTTCTCTCTTTTCAATATCTTTACCCACCTTTCAAAGTTACTTTGTTTGATTCTGTCAAACTCAATGTACGTTTAACCAGGGACCTTTTTTAGAGTCTTGAAACACTGTCTGTAGGCTTCTGGCACAAGCTCATATGCAATTCGGATGGCTTTATTCACCTTCTTATACTCTTCATATACCTCCTCCGATAGGGATGCAAATAAACAACAGCCTGACATACACTCCACTGTCCATGGAGCACCAAATGGGACAAACCGGGAAGTGAAAAACAGCTCGACACAGACCCCACTGTCCATGGAACATCACATGGGACACACCGGGAAGTGACCAACAGCTCGACATATACCCCACTGTCCATGGATCATCCATGGAGCGCCACATGGTACACAACGTGAAGTGAACAACAACCTGATACACCCCATTTCTTTGTTTCTGAGCTTCACAATGCCAGCAGTGACACACTAGGGAGCCAGAAACCAAGGCCACGGAAAGGTACAGAGGGTCAGAGAGATACACATTAAAGATAGAAACAGATAGTTAAGTACCGTGAACATGTTGTGGAAATATGAAGATAAAAAAACAGGGCAGTGAGACTAACCGGAGGAGTGAATTCTTCGAGAGCAAAATTACAAGAGTGAGCACATTGAATAAAGGTATTTTCAGATCAGCTGAAATGGTTTGTTCTATCAAATTCTGAATCTGCTTCACAAAACACTTCAAACAACATCAGTTGGAACAAGATGACAAACCAACATGGAGAGCTGTGCAGACTATGCTAGTGTATTGGTCAGTAAACTGCACTAATTGCCCAGCATGGGGAGTGTTGCAAAACTTTACTATCATCTCGGAACGATACACACATCAGATTAGCGTCTATAAGAGGAGGATTTCTATCTCCATTGGAATAGTATAAGGGAAGGGTGCGTGTGCATTTGCACATGCGTGCTTGTATTTGTGTGTGTGTGTCTGTGTGATGCATTTGGGGTGGTTGAATGCAAAAATCATTGCGTGAGAGACAATACACATGAAGGAAACCAGGTTAAATATGAACCATTGTCACGGATTTGCATAGTCGACACAAAGAGACTGAGGGATTGAGAATATTAAAATAGAGGCATTTGCAGTCACAATAGCGATATAGATAAGCGTGCACAGGAATTTTCAGAGGGATGGGATTGTGGTCTGAGTTCTCATCAGATTTGTTTCTGCAGGTTTCAACCTGAGAGTGTCAGCAGCAGATTGTTGTCATCATCAAATCTGTATTGCACAGCTCAAGGTTCAAGCAGCAGATGAGTCAAGCCACTGAAGTACATTCTGGAACAGTGAGTAGTTAAAGTTTATAATGGTCAGGGCATGGTGTCAGAAATCAGCTCATGGCCAAAGGGAGCATCAAGTTGTGATTCAGTCTGTTTCAAGCACCACCTGCAAATTTCCCTCCAAGCCACTCACTACCCTGACTTGGAAATATACTGCCATTCTTTCACAGTATTTGCTGTTCTTTCACACTCCTTCTTTCACAGTCGTTGGGTCAAAATCCTGGAATTCCCTCACTCCCGGCATTATGAGTCAACCGACAGGAAGTGGACTGCAGCAATTCAAGAAGGCAGCTTACCACCAACTTCTCAATAGTAAATAGGCATGGGCTATCAATGCTGGCCAGCCAGTGATGCCCAAGTCCAAGAAATTAATGAAAATAAAGTATATTGACCAGGAATGGGTTGGAATCCCAGGAAGGAAATAGAGTTTGTAAACATAATAGACGACAATAACCTCCAAGCTCCCAACATTTATACAAGGACAGAGTGACAATGGCTCACATCTGCAACTGAATAGGTCAACATAGAGACCCATGAGTAATACAGCCAGATGCAAGGAGGGAGACAGTAATTGAACTGGATTCAAAGTATCAACAGGAGCAATATTGGTGGGAAGAGATGTAGACTTTATGAAGCAAGAGAAATGCAATCGTAACTGGTTTACAGAAAAAAAATATCTGGACAGTGAGACTTACCAGGGACACCAACGATAGACAGGAGAGGATAGTAACAATATTGAATGCTGCAAAGTGCAAAATAGATCCGCGATGATAATGACAACCAATCAT
>NC_057717.1:6690454-6693716 GCF_004010195.1 Chiloscyllium plagiosum | reverse complement strand
AATGTAAAGGAGACAATATCGGGAGCAATGGTTATAGTCGGTGACATGCGTAGAAGTGCAGGTAAAAATCCGATGGATGTGGAAGGTTCCTCTGGGGTCTTGTACGGAGGTGAGTGGGGAGGTGAAGGTGCAGGTGTTACAACTCCTGTGTTGGCAGGGGAAGGCGCTGGGAGTGGAGGGTTAGTCGATCTGTGGCATGGACCTGACAAGGGAGTCGTGAGGGAATGTTCTTTATGGAGCACACATCGGGGTAGGGCTGGAAATGCATTTTTGGTGATGGGGTTTGTTTTTAGGTGGCACAGATGGGGGAGGATAATGCATTGTATCTGGAAGTTTGGTGATGTGGAAGATGAGGAACAAGGTGTTCTTTCCCTGTTGCGTTTAGAGGGGTGGGATTCAAGGGTGGAGGTGTGGGAGGTGGATAAGATGCACTGGAGGGCATCAACCAAGTGGGAGGGGAAATTGCAGTCTTTGAAGAAGGATGCCATCTGGGATATACACTGGGTTAAGACGTTGTACTGGAAAAACACAGCAGGTCAGGCAGCTTCCGAGATTGTTTTTTGCCATCAGTTCCCATCTATTTACAGCTCCGTATCTCCCTTGTGCCATAACAAGAGGTGCTGTGGGTGTGAAAATCACTGTAAAAGAGAGATGGTGGCGGAATCAGTTTAAATATCGACACAAGGGAGAGGTTTGTGGTGGAGACAGAGGGCGAGATTGAAAGACAATGTATTGGAAGGATGTGATCACAGGTTCCAGAATGCTGAAGTTTTGACATTTCGATAGTATCCTGTAACCTGAGACAGTGCTTCCAGGAATGATGGGTGAACAGGATATTGATGTGATTTCAGGAGAGTTTTGGGTTTACATTTGTTCTGCAGCTTTGTAACTGGGAGTACGGTCAGCACAGACTTCGACCCATTGGGCTGAACCTAATAATAATTTGTCACAGTGTCATTTTCGTTGAGTGTGACAGAGGGATCGTCTAAACGAGGCTGAGCTAGTTTCCTGGTGCTATCCTATGGAACTGACCTCATTAGATACCCACCCCATGGTATCCCTTTCATTCAATGCCAGCCCGATTCTACCAACCATCATGACTGGAGGTACTCAACATCGTCCGGATGCCCATGGAAATTCCGTGATCCCTGGTACTGATGTCATTCTTAAAAGGCTAATGGACACATGGTTGAGTTTTCTCGGTTTGGAGCTGCCCTGCATAGTTTACTCCGAGCATGGCAGATAAGGGACAATTACACCACAGTTTGCAGACGAGTGCTCGGAGGTTCTGGTGGGTAGGCTAGTACAGAGGGGGACAATTATCTTCCCAGAGGGGCCACACACCAGACCCACCAAGCATGGTCTGAGCTCATCACCCAGCTCAGTGCAGTATCTGCAGCGTGAAGAAATATCCAGTAATACAGGACAATCATGAATAACCTTCCCCACACTGTCAGGATAAGGGTCACTGTATTCTCTCTGCTCCCTCACACTCACTGTGTACCTGTTACAGCACCTCCCCGGAACAAGGTTCATGCTCCACCGCTCTCACTACTGCATGAAGCATCTTCCCACTCTCTGTCTCTCTCGACTTCTCTCACCACCAGTATACACCTTACACTAATAATACTGCATATGTACAACACTGTGGACAAACTCCAACCGGAAATATCTTCATTCCGCCTCTCCCCCACCGAGAGAATATTATCAGCAGGCCCCTCACTCACTCCCTCCCTCCCTTTCTCCCAATCCAGGAGAAACAGCCTGGAATAGGACAGAAAGGGCCAAGCCGTGTGGTGGAGTGCCCGATATCCGTTCCCTCACCCCTTCCCTCTGCCATGTGGGGAGGACCCTGTTAGGAGCCGGAGAGGACCGGGACGCCTCGTGTGGAGATTCTGAAACATCCATGTCCCACCGACCGAGTAGGGAGCAATGCTCAGTGAAGGGCAATTCTCACTTTAAATCCACTGGCAGTTCCGTTTCCCGCGGCACAACTTAGAAGCTATGGCCCTGTTGCCACCCCTCTTTTCTGTTGAGCTGGTACAAATGGAATCCCCAAGGTCTCGGTGGGCAGGAGGGTGGGATCACAACACATTGTCACCGCCACCTCCCAGGAAGGGAGCACGGAGACTCACTCCTCCACTCCTCCTGTAAACTGCTCAGTTACTTAAACTAATCTGTGATAGTTACTGCTCTCCCCACTTGTCCTGACATTTTCAATAATCTGTACTCAAATACACCCAGGTCCTTCTGCTCCTGCACCCCCTTTATAACGGTACAGCCAATTTTCCTTCCAAAGTGCATCACCTCACACTGTCCCGCATTGATCGTCGTATGAAATATACCTGAACTCTACACCAAGTTAGCGTTGTCCTCTTGTTGTTGTATTCTGTCCTCCACACACTTTACAATTCTTTCAGGTTTGGTGCCATCAACAAGCATAGAATTTGTCATAGTGTCACACTTCAGTCAAAATAACTGAAAGAGAATGTGGTGCTGGAAAAGTACAGCAGGACAGAAAGCAATGACTGCAGATGTTGGAAATGAAAGCCGAGAGTGTGGCGCTGGAAAAGCACAGCAGGCCAAGTCAGAATTCGGATTACAGATAGGGCTGATGAAGGGCTTTTGCCTGCAATGCCAATTCTCCTGGTCTTCGGATGCTGCCTGGCCTGCTTTTCCAGCACCACACTCTCAGCTTTGATCCCCAGCATCTACAGTCCTTACTTTATCCTGCAGAACAATTGAAATACTGACAGTGTCACTAGTGTGATCAAGGTATACACTGATACCATACGAGAGTCAGAAATAACAACACACATCCCAAAGACCCAGAGGAAAAAAAATGACATGCTGTAAACAGAGAAATAGAAACTATGTTGCCCACTTTACAGAGTGGGTGATATAGTGAGAATTTGCCACAGAGAAAGAGAAATACTGATTGACTCACATATTTGTCGCATGTCAGTGTATCTGTGTGTGTGTGTATGTATGTGTGTATGTCTGCATTTGCGTGCATGTATCAGTGTGTGTAACTGTGTGTGTTAGCGTTTGTGTGTATCTCTGTGTGGGACTGGTCTGATGGTCCCTGCATTGCTTAATGTGATGAAATTCTACATTCTGCTGGCTTCTCCACTCCATTGCACAGACAGTAATGGAGGGTGAAAACCGTCTAGAATTCAGTCAGCGAGAGAGGAAAGCAGGTCACAGCATCATATAAACTGACAGCAACATTAGTAGGAACACACACAGACACACACACACA
>NC_057717.1:6688479-6690184 GCF_004010195.1 Chiloscyllium plagiosum | reverse complement strand
AATCTAAATTACCCATAATGCCCAGGAATGTGCAGCTTAGATGGATTAGCCATGTGAAACACAGGGTTACGGGGATGGAAATGATTGTGCGACATTCTGTGGCAGGTCAGTGTGAACTAGATGGACTGAATTCCACACTGAACGGATTCTGTGAAACCTGTTGGTTGCACAGTGGGGTTGGTTAACCAGCAGATGGCGATATTACATCATTTTAAACACACGAGGAAACAAGGTATTATCCACCATTTCAATTAATCCACTGTCCTAAAATAAGATTGATCCCATTACAGTGTTACAGATGAGATCAGAACTCTGAAAAGAAGTTAGCCTGGACCCTAACGTTTTCTTATTTTAAAGGTAATGTAAGGTGCTGTGTTCCAGATCTAATTTAATTGATCAAACTAATTGACATCACGCAAAACACAAATTATTCGAACACTATAGTAAAAGTATAATCAAAGAAAGATGAACGTGGAATAACTTAACTTTATTGGAAAACTTAGCAAAACTTAAAGAATTATTTTACTACGAAACAGTAACTGGTTCCAATGTGGGAACAGCTCATAAATACAGCCTGGGCACAAAATTCAGAAAAACGAATTGCAGGACACGCAACTCCTGCAACCCAGAAGGAAAATTCAGAGAGAGTAGCAGGCAGCAACTCGTAGTACAGTTTCCAACCCTGTTCAGATCCTGTCTATAACTGTTGAAAACTGCTGACTATTCGCCCTGGTTCTATGAGACTTTGATGTACTCATTGAGGCTGCTTCTATTGTTCCAACTTTAAGAAAAAGCTAAGGCCACGCAAACTATTTGCTCTCGTTGCTCTGGAAGATTGTTCGGTACCTGTGCCTGAAGACAACTTTAAAGAGCCCAGGATAAAAATAAAACTTAAATCTACAACAGACGCTTGCACAAACACACAAACAGACACTCATATATGAACAAACATGCAAGCACACTGACACGGTATTGTCTTTCAGATAGCGTTAGGTAACCTGATCCCATGTTCTAACCAGATTATCTATATCTCCCAATACTTCATCATGTAGTAAATGATAAATAGTACTGACGGAAGATACCCCCACTGGTCGTAGGACACTACATTCTCTATCTGATTTATAAAGACTATCTAATAACGTAGTCTTCTTCTGTATATAATCTCGAATTTGGAAGTATCGAAAGAGGTCTCCATTGGGTAATCCGAATTTCTGACGCAGCTGTCCGAAAGACATCAGGACCCCATCTTTAAATAAATCCCCGAGACATGAGATACCCCTGGATCTCCAGAGTTTAAAAGTGGCATCTGTTAACCCCGGTTGGAATCCCCATGCTCCCACTATCGGTGCATAGGGGGATGTTCTATGTGAATTGCCCTCATTTTGCCGCATAATATTCCAAGCCTTGATTGTATTTAGTATTATAGGGTTTTTACACTGATCTGTAATGATTTTCCTCTTGTCTGAGAATAAAAGGTTAATAAGTGGGTATATTACTTGAGAAGCCTCGATGTCCAACCAGATTGATTGTGGATAAGACAAGACCCAATCAGCTATGTAACTTAATAGGGAACTTAACTGATATTTCCTAAAATCTGGGAAGTCCAATCCACCCCTTCCCTGTGGAAGCTGTAGCTTCTTCAGCTTAATGAGGGCCGCCTATGATTCCAGATAAAGGAACCCAACCAGCCATATAATTTACGTAG
>NC_057717.1:6684945-6688361 GCF_004010195.1 Chiloscyllium plagiosum | reverse complement strand
CACAATCACATCAGCTAGGAGCATTCGGAATGTTGCAGCAGGCCTGAGGGGCCAATTGGCCAACTGATGATTCTAGCTTCTGTGTTGTTCCCTCAATCCACTCCTCGATGTAGTTAAAGGAGAGAAAGACCAAATTCAGCTCGTGAGGCAATGAGATAGCGGGAGACCATTCTGCCCCTCTAAGGATTTAGCCAGAAATATGGTGATGTTATTCAGCCCTTCAATACACACGACACGGCACAGGACGAGGCCAATAAAACTGCCTAAGGTGCTGCACAAGCACAACAGACCCCTTAATATAACAGGAAGTAATGCATAGGGATTAATATTGGTTTGCAGGTTGCAAAACTGATGCAGATTAATCTCTGAGACACTCCACTCATTGCAGTTATTTGAATGACCCGATGGATTCAAGCTCAATGTGCTAATTTATCAAGATAACCATTCAATACACTGTCAACTGGACGTAGAGAGTCAGCAATGGGATTCAGACAGCGGTAGTTTAGTGTGCAAACCTTCAACAAAGGCTGTTTAACGTGAATTATGACAGTTAGTGTTTTGGCAGAAGGATGTAAAAGCAGTAACTGTTGAAATGTGAGAGATTGTGGAACCAGGGACACAGAAGGATTTGTGAATACTGTTGTATGAGACATGTAAAGTTAGTCAGCATGTGCAGCAAATGATTAGGAAGGTAAGTGGAATGATGCTGAAAAGGGTATCGGGTTTAATCGTAGGAATGTTTTAATGCATCAGTACAAGGAATTGCTGAGATCACACCTGATGCAGTGTGAACTGTTTTGAATCCTAAATTGACAAAAAGGAAGATTCAAACTGAGGAAGCACACCATTCTGAGGAAGGTTCACCAGACCTAAAATGCTAACTCTGATTTATCTTCACAGAAGTTGCCAGATCCGCTGAGATTTTCCAGGCGATTCTGGTTTTTTGTTCCTGTTTATAACAGGAAGTTGTGAGTAGAGTTTTATATTGATTTTCTGCTTGGACAACGCAAACCAGTGGAGTTCTCCAGGGATCTGTCTATATCCGTTATCCACAGTTCTTTTGGTTTCCAGAAAAAACATCATTTCATTTAGAATCTTGCAAGGTACTTCACTTTATTATTTCTGAGTTGAAGGCCTTGTATTATGAAGGGTATGCATTTTAGGTCCCCGTATAAGTGATTTTTCTGATGTACGAAACAAAATCTTGAAAACCATGTATCAGGTGAATACCTGATGGACAGTTCCTCTTGTATGGGAGACTAAAACTAGGAAATCCATTTTAAGAATAAGTATTCACTTTGACACAGATATTGGAAAGTCATTAACTTTTTTTTAATAAAAGGTAAAAGAAGCATAGTCACAGAATCGAACAACATGGAACCACACCTTTTGTTCAACTAATACTACCAGCCTGTGTTTGGCCCATATCCCTCCAAACCTTTCCTATTCTTGTACCTACCCAAACATCTTTAAATGTTGTAATTGTACCTGCACCCGCCACTTCCTTTGAAAGTGTATTACACACACTAATATCTCTATGTAAGAACACATTGCCCCGCATGTACTTTTGAAATCTTTTTCTTCTCACTTTAAAATATTCTCGCTGGTTTTGAATTCCTCCATGATCTTCTGCGCTCCACGGAATAAAACATATCATCAGATTCAATCTCTCCTTATACCCTAGTCCCTCCGTTCTTGGCAACATTCCGGTAAATATATTTGAACCCTAACAAGTTTAATAATGTCCTTACTCTGACTGAGTGATCAGAACCGGACCCAATACTCCAATAGACGCTTTATCAATACCTTGTACAATCTCAATATGCAGTACCGACACCTATAGTGAAACGTCTGAGCGACGAAGGCAAACATGCTAAATAACTCCTAAAATACTTTTTCCAAGTATGATACAAAGTTCAAAGAATTATGTACCAAAATCCCTCGATCTCTATGGCCTGAAGTACTACCTGGGAGCGTATAATTATTTGTTTTACGTCATGCACTTGTTTATTTTACCAAAATGCAGTACCTCACATTCAGTTTATCTAATCTCCATCTGCCACTCCTTAATCCATTGACCTAATTGAACAATATATCTTTGCAATCGCAGACAACTGTCTCACTGCCCAATATAAGAGCAATTGTGGTGTCATCTGTAAATGTAACAACCATGCCTTCGATATTATCATCCTAACCTTTTACATCAATGACAAACAAAAGTTCATCCAGTACTGATCCCTGTGGAACACTTCTTGTCACAGGCTTCCAGGCCAAAGCAAAATCATCTATGCTGTCTCCTTCTGTAAAGCTGAATTTACATCCAGGTTTCAGGCTTACCCGCAGTCCCATGTGCTGTAACTTTATTAATTAGTCTACCGTGCAGAACCATATTCAAATGCTTTGCTAATGTTCATTGAAACAACATCTACCATTCTGCTACAATCAATTTTTCTGCTTACTTCATTTAAAACAAATTAAAATCATGTTTATAAGACATGATTCCTCTCATACAAAACTTTTCTGACCAACACAAATCAGCCCATCCTCTCCATGCATGTAAATCTTATCTTTCAGAATCTCTTCCAACAACTTACTCATCACCAATGTCAGACACACACTCTATCGTTTCCATGCTTATCCTTCCAGCATTTTTAAAGGCGCAGCATTAGCCACCTTGCAGTCCTCAAGTACTTCACTTGTGTGTTTAATGATTCAACTATATCTGCTGGGTTCACATAGTTTCAAAGAACAAAGAGCAAAGAAGAAATACGAGAAATATTACAGCACAGGAAGCGGCCCTTCATCCCTCCAAGCCTGCGCCGATCCAGTTCTTCTATCAAAGCATATTTTCATTTTTTATAGATTTTTTATTAGAAATTTAACATTTTTCCAAGTTTATAAAAATAAACAAAACTCTCAGATATAAATATTGATATACAATTAACTCAAATATACAATAGCCAAAATTTAACAAAAGACAAAAAAAAGAAAAAGAAGAAAAAAAAACAAGACTTAACTATCTACTAATCTAACCTACAACTAACCAGAGTGTATATTTAAGTCTCTTACATGCTCGGAATGTGTTAACATCAGATGAAATGAAACCCGTATTCATGCGGGATTCCTCCCCAGAGGGGCCCCGGACCAGCCAGGTTTGTAATCTCAATTAAATAAAAGCCCTTGTTAGGATAGCCGAAATATCTGTATTTATGTAATTCAAAAAGGGCTGCCATATTTTATAAAATAATTCGGTCTTTCGGTGCACCATATTTGTGAGGAAGTCAAGGGGAATACATTCCATAATTAATCTGTGCCAATTTGAAAGTCCAGGGGGGGCCCTCCGCCACCCAGTTCATCAAAATATTTTTCCTTGCACAGAAAGAAAGAATAGAAAATAGTCTCTTCCCATACGTGTC
>NC_057717.1:6680621-6681614 GCF_004010195.1 Chiloscyllium plagiosum | reverse complement strand
CCTCTCAATATATGACGGGCACCAAAAGCCATCAATTTTGAAAAGGCTTCCATTATAAATTTAAAGGGGTGTGCCGGAGGACAGTACAAATTTAAAATCCCATATTCCTCTCCATTTATGAGGGCTTTAATCAAAATATATCGTCCAGATTCGTCTGTTATCTGCTTTAGGATTTTGAAAGGGAAATTCTTTCGGACAAGAATAACAACTCCCCTGCTTTTTGAGCTAAAAGAAGAAAAAAAAGGCCTGATCTAATCCACCCTATCGTAATTTCAAGTGTTCTTTATCCGACAGGTGTGTCTCCTGTAGGAGAGCTATATCAACTCTTTCCTTCTTAAGATTTGATAATATCTTCTTCCTTTTGACTGGTGAATTACTCCCCTTGACATTCCAGGTGCACCACCGACTGATCAACCATAATCATCTGGGCCATTCCGAGATCCCTCGGGAGGGGGAACCCTATCCAGAACATCTCGAGCGTAGAGCATATCAAATTTACAAAAATAAAGCGTCTCTAATACACCCACAAGAATACAATAAAAAAACTATTTCTAAATAAAAAAAATATAAAACGTATCTAAAGTGGAGATTTTCCCCCTTGTTCCCAGGGGGTGCCACTTCCTCTCCAAAAGTCCATCATATCCTCTCCCAACCAGTGCTCCACCCTTGACCTAGGCGCTCCTCAATAAAATGAGGAGAATTCAAATATAATACAAAGCTAGAGTTAACAGTGAGCACCCTTCCACCACCCACACCAACACCTGGATATATTTGGTAATGTTAATACCATATATAAGCATATAACTATAAAATTACCACCTCAACAAATAATAATTGAATATAATAATACAAAATAACAAGGGAAAACAACCCTGCTCCTAGAGACAGATGTAAAATTGAATAAGGTAACCACATCCCCCCACAAACATTAACCAAATCCCCCAGCTTATATATATATATATATATACACACACACATATACATATATATACA
>NC_057717.1:6668823-6680121 GCF_004010195.1 Chiloscyllium plagiosum | reverse complement strand
CTGGAAGAGACTGGCACACTAGAATAACAGGAGTCCATTCAGCACGAGAATTAAAGAAGGAGATAAAATTATTTGAGATATGTTATGGAAAGGAGGAGGCAATTCACCCATGTATATGTTGTATGGGAGCAGGAGGAGCCAAATCACTCCATCGATCCTATTTCAGGGATACAGGAGTTGATTGTTCAGTATCTCGAGCCTATTATGAAGAAATATGAAAAGTCCGTTCAGCCCCATAAAATGTTATACAGCACCAAGAAGATTCCACAAGCCCTCAGGCTTCTGACATATTATCAAGATGAGAAGCAGATCTTGAATCTGCAAATCTTGAATCTGAGACTATAATGTAGGAACACCATGGGGACATTCAGCCCATTGAGCGTGTAAACCAGGAACTGAGTGAATGCATTCAGACACTCATGCCTCTTACACACCGATTGGAGCAGATCATTTAAAGCTTTGTACCTGTTACAGAGGAACACGGGGAAGGGAACGTAGAGTTTACAGAAAAGTTAGGAATTGGGATAATCATCTTTATTTGACAATAAAAGGCTGTGAGCAAACTGTTGGGAATTCAGGGAAATTGGGAGAATTTATTATAAATTAATTAACAACAGGGGATTTGCAAAGTCGAGATAGAATATATCAGAATCAGCATGATGTTTTAAGGATTTGTTTGCTCGAGTTCTTCAAAGATGTGACAAGCATAGTTAGACAATAGGTATCCTGGAGGATAAAGTACCTGGACTTTGAAAAGGCATTGATTAAACGCAGCACAAAATATTAAGCTGTAAAATAAGAGGACATGGGTTTGGGAGGAAGTTATTCGCTTAGATAGAGGGCTGGTGAGCCAACAAAATGAAGAGAGATAGAATAGTTGTTTCGTAAATGGTTGGCAACTTTTGGGGCTCCATTGAGTTCAGACCACATGACCCGAAAAATTACCACCCATGGTATTACTGGGACGAGAGGAGAGAAAACACTAAAGCCACATTTTCAACTGACACTAAAACAAGTGGAAAAGTAGGTTGATGTAATGAAGATGTAGAATATTTACAAATGGACATGAACAGTTTAGATGAATGTGCCACCTCTGGCAACTAAACCTTAACGTGGATAACATGGGATTAACCATTTTGGACAGCGGGATCGAACATCTTATGGAAATGGAGAGCAACTTCAGGGTACTTATGTGCAGAGGCATCTGGGTATCCTTGTGCATACTACAGAAAACTTACATGGAGGTACAGCAGGGAATAAGAAAGGCAAGTGCAATGTCAGCATTTACTTGTAAAAGAATAGAATATAAAGGGAGGGGAGAATTACTGCAACTCTGCAAGGTATTAGGGAGACTGTAACTGACATACTGTGTTCAGGTTTGGTGCCCTGACTGCAGAAGGTATGTAGTTACAATGGAGTTACTGATCAATTAATTAGATTATTTCCAGAGATGAATTTTTCTTTTAAAAAGAGTTGAGCAGTTCAGACCTATACTCTCTGGATTTTAGAAGAATGAGAGGAAACATCATTGAGGTCTGGAGGATGTTAAAGATGATTGACAATGTCGGAATGGAGTGGATATTTCCTAATATGGGGCAAACTGGAACAAGCGATCATAGTTTTAGGATTAGTCAGAGCAGATTTAAAACAGAGGTGAGGAGAACTTACTTCTCTCAAAGGGTTCTGAATCTGTGTAGCACTGTCCCAGATTGCAGGGGATGTTGGGACATTGAGTGAATGAAGGGGTATGGATAGTGGGCAGGAATGTGGGACTGAGACCGCGATGATGTCAGCCATGATTGTATTCAATGGCGGAACAGACTGACGGGGTTGGATTGCCGACTGATGCTCCTCCATCTTATTCTGCCCTTCGACGCTGTTAGTCAGGAATTGGGGAGGACTAGATATCAGACAGGAAGCAGGCACTCCAGATAAATCAGTCTTAATCAGTTTGAAAGACACATCGTGACCAGCGCAGGGTCCTCAACTGTTTACAATAAATATCAATGATTTAGACGATAGATCAGATGTGCTGCTACTAGGTTTGGTAAGATAACCAAGACACTAAGTTATCAAGAGAAAGCGGAGAGTCTGCAAATTAATACGAAAGATGAAGTCAATGAAGAATACTTTACCAAGTGGAATATAACGGAATGTATAATCTGCCAGCTTTTTCAGGAAGAATGGAAAGCAGTGTGTTACTGAAATGCAGAGATTAAATGACATAGTGATAATGTGTGTACTAGAGGGTTCACTCTGACCCGTTTAGACATGGGAAATGTTGCGCCGTCTCCCTGGTGGTCTTGTCCTTGATTTTCCATTGCTCGATTGCTCTCAGTACGCACGGGTTAGTTTGATGTGGTTAGTTGGTGGTGGGGAATAGTGCGGGGGAAGGTGTTTTGAGCCGTGTGACTCGGGGATTACTTTTAGCCGAGAGGCTATCCTTTCTTTCCGAATGGAGACCCAAAGAAGATGGGGATAGCTGACTGCTTCTGAATGAAGATGCTGCGGCTGCTGCCAGGGAAGTGAGTATTCACCAACATGAGGTACTGTGCATGGGCACAATGTAATATTAATGAGGTGAGAGGTCCTTCAGTTCCTCTAGCTCTCACTACCGATAGTGGGACCCCAAAGAGCCATGTACGTTTTCGGGAATCCTGCTATACTGGGAAAACATGGGTACACCTGACATCTCCTTTAGGAGGGAGAAAATATACACGTCATACAGCATATACATCCTTCGTTACTGAATGGTGACATTGAAGCTGAGATATTGGGAGATGATGGATATGTCACCCAGTCCTGCTCGGAAAGTTCCAGAAGATAGAAGCTGAATGAAACTGTCACCCTCACAGCCACTGGCAGCACCCTCCTCCCCCTGGTTTGGAGCTGCAGGTCGTGTTGAAAGAGGTGACACCGCTCTGTGACCAGCTCCTTGTTCAATCAGGATCACGTCACACTCTGCTCCTGGGTTAAGTGTAGCTTGGGAAGCTATTCCTGGAAAACCCTATGTGGATACAGCAGGTCCCTTTCCCCAGACACAGTCACTCCGTGGTTTCAGAGTTTCCCCTCTCTGCGGCCTCTGCTCCATTTGTTATTCTTGTTACACACCTAGATGCTGTAACTACAGTCCCCATGCTTCATCCAGAGTTGGGTCACCAAATCCTCAGGTCTCCCTGAATGTCTGAGACAACTCACAGCACAACCACCAGCAAACCATCCCCAGCACCTCCACTAACTTTTCAATAAAGGAGACAATCAGAAGCCTCTCAGCTACAAGTGTTATGGGCCAGGCCAGACCACCACAAAATATTTTAAGAAGACAGCCTCGACCCCAACCTTTCCTTATTTTAAACGTAGATGTGAACTGTGTGTTCCAGATGTGTTTCGACTGGTCAACCCTCTCAACGTTAAACAAATTGCAGTCCATTCGAACGCTCTAATCAAAACACAACCAAAGAGATGAATAAGTTGAACAGTTTCTCTATTGGAACAAACAATTGATACACTGAATTCTACAAATAAACTGTGCTGATAGAGGATCATCCCATAAACGTACCCCTTGGCAAAAAGGTAAATTCAAACACAAAATCTTATGTGCAGTACCCAAATCCAGCAGTAAGCAACTTCCAGAGAGTTTTCAAAGAGAATAGCTGTTGGTGATTATGTATTGAAACTGCCAACCACTCTGGGACACCGAGCAGCTTCTGAATGGTGCAGCTTAAAACAAAATGAGAAGACCTGGTCTGGGAGGGCTGGCCGCTGCCCTTCCATTGTTACCAACGTTTTAATGAAACCTAAGGGCCTCCTCAGTTCTTTACTTCAGCCATTTTCAGGCGGCAGTTCGGCATCTCAGCCTTTAAGACGTTTCTTCAAAAAACACAAGAGAATATATCTTTTTCAAAATGACAGTAGCCTCACACAAACCACCTTTGACAAAATGAACCATCAATACACAACGGTGGTTTCATTTTAAACCCATTATTCTTACTGCTTTAGTAGACTATAATACTCATATATCACAACTCCATTCTATTTCAACCAGTTTACTCCTGCCCCATAATGCCTCTGTTTCTCTTCATACAAGTCTCGACAACTTGTCAGCAAGTACAGCTTCTCGTCCAGTCACCTGCAATAACTTTCAAATTGAACAGACTAGAAGTTTTCTCCCAAAATTTCTCCACAACGTTTCGGCGTTATGATCAGTATATAAATTTGTCTCTTACACATTATTGGCACGGTTTGTGAAGGGTTGTATCTCAGGTTGAAGTTTAGGGTGTAGGTTTGCTCGCTGAGCTGTAGGTTTGATATCCAGACGTTTCATTACCTGGCTAGGTAACATCATCAGTGGCGACCTTCAGGTGAAGCGAAACTGTTGTCTCCTGCTTTCGATTTATATCTTTCTCCTGGATGAGGTTCCTGGAGTTTGTGGTGATGTCATTTCCTGTTCGTTTTCTGAGGGGTTGATAGATGGCATCTAGATCTATGTGTTTGTTTATGGCGTTGTGGTTGGTGTGCCAGGCCTCTAGGAATTCTCTGGCATGTCTCTGGCACTCCAAACACAACGCCATAAACAAACACCCAGATCTAGATGCCATCTATCAACCCCTCAGAAAACGAACAGGAAATGACACCACCACAAACCCCAGGAACCTCATCCAGGAGAAAGATATAAATAGGAAGCAGGAGACAACAGCTTCACTTCACTTGGAGGTCGCCAGGTAATGAAACGTCTGGATATCAAACCTACAGCTCAGCGAGCAAACCTACACCCTGAACGTTATTGGCAATTTAAATTCTGAAATGTTGTAACACCAGCACCAAGCTGAAAGTCTCCTTCTCAATTGTGAAATATTTCTGTTGATGGATTCACCTGACACTCCAACCTCACGTTACTTAATGGAGCACTTCTCATCTCTCCAATAGTCCTTCTCAATGACATGTCTCCTCATGTCTCAGCATAAACGACTTATATATTTCTGTACCTCTTAATGCTGTAACCTCTTTACCTGCTACCCGTGGCCTCAGCCAGTAAACCTTACTCTCGCAGGAATATATTTTAAGAAGATCTCACACACTCTTCTCAATCCCTCATGACATCCAAACTTTGATTTGTGGATAAGCTCAAAATCATCACCGATTTCAGCTTGTAATCTTGCCATTGTAACTCTCTGCTCTGCTACACGAGTTCTCACTATTTCAGGAAGTGAATTTTTGAAATCCTTCGAAATAAGAATTTATCTAAGAGTGTCATAGGTTTGCTCTGTTTTCAATATCCTTACCCACCTTTCAAAGTTACTTTGTTTGATTCTTTCAAACTCAATGCACGTTTAACCAGGGACCTTTTTTAGATTCCTGAAACACTGCCCGTAGGCTTCTGGCACAAGCTTATATAAAATTCAGATGGCTTTCTTCACCTTCTTATACTCTTCAGATACCTTCTCCGATAGGGATGCAAATAAACAACAGCCTGACATTTACACCACTGTCCATGGAGCACCACATGGGACACACCGGGAAGGGAGCAACAGCTCGACATATACCCCACTGCCCATGGAGCACCACATAGGACACACCGGGAAGGGAACAACAGCTCGACATATAACCCACTGCTCATGGAGCACCACATGGGACACAAGGGGAAGTGAACAACAGCCTGATACACACCATTTCGTTGTTTCTAAACTTCACGATGTCAGTAGTGATACACTAGGGAGGCAGACACCAAAGCCACGGAAAGGTACAGAAGGTCAGAGAGATTCACATTAAAAACCGAAACAGATAGTTAAGTACCTGTGAGCATGTTGTGGAAATATGGACAAAATGTCAGGGCAGTGGGACTGAGTGAAGGAATGAATCCTTCGAGAGCAAAATTACAAGATTGAGAACATTGAATAAAGGCATTTTCAGATCACCTGAAATGGTTTGTTTCATCAATTTCTGAATCTGCTTCACAAAACACTTCAAACAACATAAGCTGGGACAAGATGACAAACTAACATGGAGAGCTGTGCAGACTATGCTAGTGTATTGGTCAGTTAACTGCACTATTTGCCCAGCATTGGGAGTATTGCAAAACTTTACTATCATATAGGAACGATACACACATCAGATTACTGTCGATAAGAGGAGGATTTCTATCTCCATTGGACCAGTATAAGGGGAGTTGTGCGTTGCGCGTGCGTGCATGTGTTTGCGTCTGTGTGTGTGTGTGTGTCTGTGTGTGTGTGTATTTGTGTGTGTATCTGTGTGTGTTTGTGTGTGTGTGTCTGTGTGTGTGTGTGTGTGTGGGAAGGCGCAAGGGCGCGTGCGTATGTGTGTCTGTGTGTGATGCATTTGGGGCGGTTGAATGCAAAATTCATTGCGTGAGAGAAAATACACGTGAAGGAAACCAGGTTAAATGAGAACCACTGTCAGGGAAAAGGATAATCAACTCAGAGAAGTTTCATGAACAGATGAGTTAAAATGTTTGAGAATATTAAAATAGGGGCATTTGCAGACACAATAGCGCTTTAGATCAGCGTTGACAGGATTGTCAGACGGATGGGATTTTGGTCTGATTTCGAATCAGCTTTGTTAGACGGATGGGATTTTGGTCTGATTTCGAATCAGCTTTGTTTCTGCAGGTTTCAACCTGAGAGTGTCAGCAGCAGATTGTTGTCATCATTTTGTCTGTATTTCACAGCTCAAGGTTCAAACAGCAGATGAGTCAAGCCACGGAAGTATATTCTGGAGAAGTGAGTAGTTAAAGTTAATAATTGTCAGGAATGGTGTCAGGAATTAGCTCATGGCCAAAGGGATCAACAAAGTTGTGATTCGTCTGTTTCAAACACCACCTGCAAGTTCCCCTGCTGTTCTTTCACAGTCGTTGGATCAAAATCCTGGATTCCCTCCCTACCGGCATGATGAGTCAACCAACGGAAGTGGACTGCAGCAATTCAAGAAGGCAGCTTACCACCACCTTCTCCAGAATCAGTAGGCATGGGCTATCAATGCTGGCCAGCCAGCGATGCCCAAGTCCAAGAAATGAATGAAAATAAAGTATATTGGCCAGAGACGGGATGGAATCCCAGGAAGGAAGTGGAGTTTGGAAACATAATAGACCACAGTGACATCCAAGCTCCCAATATTTAAATAAGAAGGACAGAGAGGCAATGTTTCACATCTGCAACAGAGTAGGTCAACATAGAGACCCATGAGTAACACCGCCAGAGGCAAGGAGGGAGACAGGAATTGAACTGGATTCAAAGTATCACCAGGAACACTATTGGTGGCAAGAGGTGTAGACTATATGAAGGAACAGAAATGCAGTCGTAACTGGTTTATAGAAAAAAATATCTGGACAGTGAGACTTACCAGGGACACCAACGATAGCCAGGAAAGGATAATAAAAATATTGAATGAGGTGAAGTGCATAAAAGATCCGCAATGATAATGACAACCGCTCATAATTGGTCGAAAAATACCAAACCAAATTGGATAAACTCTTGTCCATTGTTGGAACACTCCAGTCTAATGTTCTCAGATTCTGATCTCTCCTCGCTCTCCCTCTGGAGCCACTGATCCCTGTTTGTGCTGTTGGTGATGCTCCCACTTATACTGTGTGATAACACATTGAACGGAGCCCATTTATGATTAAAAGATGGAAACACTCCACTGGATAATTACAATCCATGGAGACCGACATTAGTCACAGTCACTGAACAACCAGGTTCAGTTAACCACTTCCTTACATCACATTTCATACCACAATAAAAGGGAATATTTACTCAGTCTGGATGGAATGGATGAGGGTTACTGATGGATGGACAATAAATCTTTCAATTTTTAAATATTTTTTCCTTGAATGTATGGGTACTGTAAGAGAACTGCAGTATCGTACATTTCTCACCTTGTTTATAGAAGGAAACAGGGATAAAATTTCAGACTAACTGCGTAAAATGTCTGGTGGGGAAATTTCTGTATACACTAACTCAAGGGAGAAAGTGAGGTTTGCAGATGCTGGAGATCAGAGTCGGGAATGTGGTGCTGAAAAAGACAGCCGGTCAGGCAGCATCCGAGGAGCAGGAGAATCAACATTTCACGTGTAAACCTTTCAATAGGATTGAGGCTTGTGGCCCAAGGTAGCTGAGAGATAAATGGGAGGGGGATGGGGTTGGGGAAGGTAGCTGAGAATATGATAGGTCGATGAAGTTAGGGTTGGAGGTGATATGTCGGAGAGGAGGGTGAAACAGATAATTGGGAAGGAAGGTAGACAGGTAGGACACATCAACAGGGCCGTGCTGAGTTGGAAGGTTAGATTTGGGATAAGGTGGAGGTACGGGAAATGAGAAAACTGGTGAAATCCACATTGATCCCTTGTGGTTGCAGGGTCCCAAGGCAGAAGATGAAGCTTTCTTCCTACAGTCGGCGGGTGGTTTAGGAGTGGGGTGGAGGAAGCCCAGGTCCTTGGCGGAGTGGGAGGGGATTTAAAGTGTTCAGCCATGGCACCGGGTGATTGGTTGATGCGGGTGTCCCACAGATGTTATCTGGAGTGTTCCACAAGTTGGCGTCTTGTCTCCCCAGTGTAGAGGAGACAATATCGGGAGCAATTGTTACAGTAGGTGACATGTGTGGAAGTGCAGGTAAAATCCGGGGGAGGACAATGCATTGTATCTGGAAGTTTGGTGATGTGGAAGATGAGGAACAGGGTGTTCTTTCCCTTTTGCGTTTGGAGGGGTGGGATTCAAGGGTGAAAGTGTGGGAAGTGGATAAAGTGCACTGGAGGGCATCAACCAAGTGGGAGGGAAAATTGCAGTCTTTGATGAAGGAGGCCATCTGGGATGTACACTGTGTTCAGAGTGTGGTACTGGAAAATACAGCAGGTCAGGCAGCATACGAGATCGCTTTTGCATGAAACATCGATTTTCCTGCTCCTCAGATACTGCCTGACATGCTGTGCTTTTCCAGCACCACATTATCTACACTAATCTTCAGCATCTGCAATAGTCAATTCCGCCAACTCACTAGATTCAGCGACTTCTGTAATACTGCCTTGAATTCTGTTCTCTCTGCTATAGGAAAGATGCTGTTAAACTTGAAATAGTGCAGAAAAGATTTCCAAGTATGCTGCTGGTGTTAGGATGGGATGATGTTGAGCTAAACGGAGAATATGAATAGGCTGGGGCTTTATTCCCTGGAGCGCTGAGTCTGAGGAGTGACCTTACCTTTATTACAGTGAATCCCGATGCTCCAGGTTGACCAATGGCAAAGACCAGAGAAATATTCAGAACAGTTTTACTCACATTAGAACTGTGCAATTACTAATGGGACAACAAGTTACTGAACTATGGAGGTCGACTGAAGAATGAGACTGGCCGGAGGATTCAGAATTTGGAGGATCCAATAACAAGAATGAGAACAAAAGTAAAGTCATTGCCATATGAATTGAAATCATTAGTTGTATCACATTCTCAAACCGGCTCAGAGAACCAGCCCAGACACCATAAACCAAGAGGAGATATCTATTCGACATGGAGCACTACGCAGACCAGGCTCGTGTATTGATAAACACAACCATGCAATTGGTCCAGAGTGGAACACTGTGCTGACCTCAGTCGTGCATTAATCTATAAACACAGATGAGATATGTGTTCAGCAGGAAGCACTATGCAAACGGAACTAGTGTACTGTACAAACACAATCCCCAATCTACCCAGAGTGGAAAGATACGCAGACCACAGCAGTGCATTGTTCTATAAACCGAGATAATATATGTGACCAGGGTATGGAACTGCGTCCACCACCCCAGTGCATTGCTCAGTAACATTGTGTTAGATCACTGCCCAGTGTGGGGAAACTTGCAACACATGCCGAAAGTAACAGGATGTGCAGGTCCCATCTATTTACAGCTCCATATCTCCCTTGTGCCATAACAAGGGGTGATGTGGGTGTGAAAATCACTGCGAAACAGAGATGGTGGGGGAATCAGTTTAAATACCAACACATGGGAGAGGTTTGTGGTGTAGACAGAGAGGACGAGATTGAGAGACAATGTAATGGAAGGATATGATCACAGGCTCCAGAATGCTGAAATTTCGACATTTCAACAGTATCCTGTAACATGAGTCAGTGCTTCCAGGAATGATTGGTGAACAGGATATTGATGTGATTTCAGGAGAATTTTGGATTAACATTTGTTCTGCAGCTTTGTAACTGGGAGTAGGGTCAGCATAGACACCGACCCATTGGGCTGAATCTAATAATAATTTGTCTCAATATCATTTTTGTTGAGTGTGACAGAGGGATCGTCGACACGAGGCTGAGCTAGTTTCCTGGTGCTATCGTATCGAATTCACCACATAAACTACCCACAACACCGCAAGGTGTCCCTCTCATTCAATGCCAACCCGATTCTGCCAACCATCATGGCTGGGGGTACTCACCATTGTCCAGATGCCCATGGATATTCCGTAATCCCTGGCACTGATGCCATCTTTAAAAAGCCAATGGCACACGGTTGAGCTTTCTCAGTTCGGAGCTGCCCTGCACAGTTTACCCCGAGCATGGCAGATAAGGGGCAATTTCACCACGGTTTGCAGATAGGTGCACGGAGGCCCTGGTGGGTATGCTAACACAGAGAAGGACCATTCCCTTCCCAGAGGGGGCCAGAACACCAGACCCGCTGAGCATGGTCTGAGCTCACCACGCAGCTCTGTGTAGTATCTGCAGTCTGAATAAATATCCAGCAATACAGGACAAGCATGAATAACCTTCCCCACTCTGGCAAGATAAGGGTCACTGTATTCTCTCTGCTCCCTCACACTCACTGTATATCTGTTATAGCACCCAGCTCCGAACAAGGCTCATGCTTCACCTCTGTCACTAATGCATGCAGCATCTTCCCTCTCTCTGTCTCTCTCTGCTTCTCTCATCTCCAGTATACACCCTACACTAATAACAGTACATATGCACAACACTATGGACAGACCCCCACCGAAAACCTCTTCATTCCGCCCCCCCAACCTAGAGCATGCTATCAGCAAGCCCCACCCTCACTCCTTCCCTCCCTTTCTCCCAATCCGGGGAAACAACCTGGAAGGAATAGAACAGAAAGGGCCAAGCCGGGTGGTGGACTGCGGAATATCCATTCCCTTAACCACTTCCCCGCCATGTAGGGAGGACCTTAATATGAGCTGAGACGAGCGGGACGCTTCATGTGGAGATTCTGAAACATCCACGTCCCATCGACCGAGTAAGGAGCAATGCTCAGTGAAGGGCAATTCTCACTTTAAACCCACTGGCAGCTCCGTTTCCCCC
>NC_057717.1:6662111-6668610 GCF_004010195.1 Chiloscyllium plagiosum | reverse complement strand
CAAGTTAGCGTTGTCCTGTTGTTGTTGTACTCCGTCCTCCACACACTTAACAATTCTTCCAGGTTTGGTGACATCAACAAGTATCGAAGTTGCCATAGTGTCACACTCCAGTCAAAATAACTGAAAGAGAATGTGGTGCTGGAAAATCACAGCAGGTCAGAAAGTAATGTCTGCAGATGTTGGACATCAAAGTCGAGAGTGTGGTGCTGGAAAATCACAGCAGGCCAGGTCAGAATTCGGATTACAGACAGGGCTGATGAAGGGCTTATGCCTGCAATGCCAATTCTCCTGGTCTTCGGATGCTACGTAACCTGCTGTGCTTTTCCAGCACCACACACTCAGCTTTGATGCTCAACATCTGCAGTCCTTACTTTCTCCTGCAGAACAATTGAAATACTGACAGACTCACTGGTGTGATCAAGGCATACACTGATACCAAACGAGAGTCAGAAATAACAACACACATCCCAAAGGCCCAGAGAAAAAAAATGACATGCTGAAAACAGAGAAATAGAAACAATGTTGCCCTCCTTACAGAGTGGGTGAAATAGAGAGAAATTGCCACTGAGAAAGAGAAATAGCTATCGACTCCCATGTTTGTCTCATGTCAGTGTATCTGTGTGTGTGTCTCTGTGTGTGCACACGCATGCCCATTTATTCGTATGGCTGCATCTGAGTGTATGTATTAGTGTGTGCAACTGTGTGTATTAGCGTTTGCGTGTATCTCTGTGTGGGACTGGTCTGATGATCCCTACGTTGCTAAATGTGATGGAATTCTACATTCTGCTGGCCTTTCCACTCCATTGCACAGACAGTGATGGAGGGTGAAAATCGTCTGGAATTCAGTCAGAGAGGGAGGGCAGCAGGTCACAGCATCACACAAGCTAACAGCAACATCAATAGGAATACACATAGACACACACACACACACACACACAGAGTCTCTCTCTAGAGGAGTGCGGAGATGATTGCAGTTGTCCTAAGGCTTATATGGAGAAACGTCTGCAATGTAGAACTAATTTATCTTTGAAAGGTATTAATGACAAACAATGTACATATTAAGGAGTGTTTCCACAGCAGTTGCCTTCAGTGAACCATTGGTGGAAGGAGACGCGATAATTTGATTGCACGTTCTGCTACTTGCATTTTATTTTCTCTACACTCTGACAAATGATAAGTGCGAAAGCATTCTCAATAACCCAATGGTGCCAGCAGGTCAATGCTGAACATGTCCACCTCCTTCTCTAATATCTCAAGGACAGCATTACAAGGGATCAGACAAGCTCCTCTCTGTTGCCAAGGCCATTCTGTGGAGCATCGCACAGCCGCACAATGTGGGTGATTCACAGTCATTGATGCATTCTCAAACAAACGATGAGTTCTCCACTTTCCTCCTGTAGTCTAAAGGTGTGCAGGTTAGGTAGACTGACCATGCTAAATTACCCATAATGCCCAGGGATGTGCGGCTTAGATGGATTAACCATGTGAAACACAGGGTTACAGGGATGGACATGATTGTGTGACCTTCTATGGCAAGTCAGTGTGAACGAAATGGACTGAATTCCACACTGATCAGATTCTATGAAACCTGCTGCTTGCACAGTGGGGTTGATGAACCAGCAGAGGGCGATATTACATCATTTTCAACACACGAGGAAACAGGGTTATTTCCCCCATTTCAATTAGTCCACTGTCCCCAAAATAAGAGTGATCCCATTATGCAGTGTTACAAATGAGATCAGAACTCTGAAAAGGGATTAAGAAGTTAGCCTTGACCCTAACGTTTTCTTATTTTAAAGGTAAATGTAAGGTGCTGTGTTCCAGATCTAATTTAATTGATCAAACTAATTGACATTACGCAAAACACAAATTATTCGAGTACTACAGTAAAAGTATAATCAAAGAAAGATGAACGTGGAATAAGAACTCTATTGGAAAACTTAGCAAAACTTAAATAATTATTTTACTACTAAACAGTAACTTTTCCAATGTGGGAACAGCTCATAAATGCACCCTGGGCAAAAAATACAGAAAAACATATTACAGGACACGCAACTCCTGCAACCCAGAAGGGAAAATTCAGAGAGAGTAGCAGCCAGCGACATGTAGTACAGTTACCAACCCTGTTGAGATCCCGGCTACAACTGCTGCAAACTGCCGACTATACGCCCTGGTTCTGTGAGACCTTGGTAAATGTAAGGTGCTGTGTTCCAGATCTAATTTAATTGATCAAACTAATTGACATTACGCAAAACACAAATTATTCGAACACTATAGTAAAAGTATAATCAATGAAAGATGAAGGTGGAATAACTTTATTGGAAAACTTAGCAAAACTTAAAGAATTATTTCACTACTGAACAGTAACTGTTCCAATGTGGGAACAGCTCATAAACACACCTTGGGCACAAAATTCAAAAAACAAATTACAGGACACGCAACACCTGCAACCCAGAAGGGAAAATTCAGAGAGAGTAGCAGCCAGCGACTTGTAGTACAGTTTCCAACCCTGTTGAGATCCCGGCTACAACTGCTGCCAACTGCCAACTATACGCCCTGGTTCAATGAGACCTTGACTATACTCATTGAGGCTGATTCTACTGTTCCAACTTTTTTAAAAAAAACTAAGGCCTCACAAACTATTTGCTCTAGTTGCTCTGGAAGATTGTTCGGTACCTGTGCCTGGAGACAACTTTAAAGAGCCCGGTATTTTAAAAAAAATCCTTAAATCTATAACAGACGTTTGCACAGACACACAGACACTCATATATAAACAAACATGCACGCACACTGACATGATAGTGTCTTTCAAATAGAGTTATGTAAACTTTTGATTAATAGGGGAATCAAGGGTAATGGGGAGACTTGAGGAGTATGTGGTTGAGAAACAAACCATCCATGATCAAGCAGTTGAGCAGATTCGGTGGAGCAAATGTCCTCATTCTGTTCTCGTTTCTTATGATTCTTTGATGCCTGGAAATGTCTTTGTGAGTATGCTGTGCATGCTGGCTTTAATAGTTAGTTAACCAAAATATAGTCAGTAGTAATGTGGGGCATGTGTTGAAGGTTGAATGGTTTTTGCCTATTCCAAATTCTTGTTGTTTCCTGTTCCTCAAAATTGTTGATGGTCTTTTTGTGAAGTTAACAGATTATAAAAATAAGCGGCTTCCACTTAAGACTGAGTTAAGGATCATTATTTCTGCTTGTGGATTTTCTCATTCCCAGGGAACAGTGAAAATTAGGTTAATAAAGGTATTCAAGGCTGAGCTCAACTGAACTTTGATAGACAAAAGAGTCAGTGTTTATTAGGAACAGACAGGAAAGGGATCCTCAGACACAATCACATCAGCTAGGAGCATTCGGAATGTTGCAGCAGGCCTGAGGGGCCAATTGGCCAACTGATGATTCTAGCTCCTGTGTTGTTCCCTCAATCCACTCCTCGATGCAGTTAAAGGAGAGAAAGACCATTGCTAGTGAGGCAATGAGATAGCGGGAGACCATTCTGCCCCTCTCAGGATTTAGACAGAAACATGGTGATGTTATTCAGCCCTTCAGTACACACTACACGGCACAGGACGAGGCCAATCAATCTGCCTAAGGTGCTGCACAAGCACAGCAGACCCCTTAATATAACAGGAATTGGTGCATAGAGATTAATATTGATTTTCAGGTTAGAAAACTGATGCAGATTAATCTCTGAGATACTCCACTGGTTACAGTTATTTGAATGACCCGATGGATTGCATCTCAATGAGCTAATTTATCAAGATAGCCATTCAATACATTGTCAACTGGACGCAGAGAGTCAGAAATGGGGTACAAACAGGGGTAGATTCGTGTGAAAACCTTCAACAGAGATTGTTTAACGTGAATTATGACAATTAGTGTTTTGACAGAAGGATATAAAAGCAGTAACTGTTGAAATGTGAGAGATTGCGGAACCAGGGACACAGAAGGATATGTGAGTACTGTTGTATGAATCATGTAAAGTTAGTCAGCATGTGCAACAAATGATTAGGAAGGTAAGTGGAATGATGCTGCAAAGGGTATTGGGTTTAATCGTAGGAATGTTTTGTTGCATCAGTACAAGGAATCACTGAGATCAAACCAGATGTAGTGTGAACTGTTTTGAATCCTCAACCCACAAAAAGAAAGATTCAAACTGAGGAAGCACAACATTCTGAGGAAGGTTCACCAGACCCAAAATGCTAACTCTGATTTCTCTTCACAGAAGTTGCCAGATTCGCTGAGATTTTCCAGGCGATTCTGTTTTTTTTTGTTCCTGATTTACAACAGGAAGTTGTGAGTGGTGTTTTATATTGATTTTCTGCTTGGAAAACTGAAACCAGTGGAGTGCTCCAGGGATCAGTCTATATCCGTTATCCGCAGTTCTCTTGGTTTCCGGAAAAAAAAAATCATTTGATTTAGAAACTTGCAAGGTACTTCACTTTATAGTTTCTGTGTTGAAGGCCTTGTATTATGAAGGATATGCATTTTAGGTCCCAGTATAAGTGATCTTTCTGATGTACAAAGCAAAATCTTGAAAACCGTGTATCGGGTGAATACCTGATGGACATTTCCTCTTGTATGGGAGACTAAAACTAGGAAATCCATTTTAAGATTAAGTATTCACTTTGACACAGATATTGGAAAGTCATTAACTTTTTTTATAAAAGGTAAAAGAATCATAGTCACAGAATCGAACAACATGGAACCACACCTTTTGTTCAACTAATACTACCAGCCTGAGTTTGGCCCATATCCCACCAAACCTTTCCTATTCTTGTACCTCCCCAAACATCTTTAAATGTTGTAATTGTACCTGCACCCGCCACTTCCTTTGAAAGTGTATTACACACACTAATATCTCTATGTAAGAACACATTGCCCCGCATGTACTTTTGAAATCTTGCTCTTCTCACTTAAAAATATTCTCGCTGGTTTTGAATTCCTCCATCCGAGGGAACAGAAACATGCCATTCATCTTATCAATATCCCTCATGATTTTATAATGTTACCCTTGGATCTTCTGCGCTCCAGGGAATAAAACATATCATCTGATCCAATCTCTCCTTATACCCCAATCCCTCCGTTCTTGGCAACATTCCTGTAAATATATTTTAACCCTAACAAGCTTAATATTGTCCTTCCTCTGACTGAATGATCAGAACCGGATCCAGTACTCCAAAAGAGGCTTTATCAATACCTTGTACAATCTCAATATAAAATACTGACATCTATAGTGAAACGTCTGAGCGACGAAGGTAAACGTGCTAAATGCCTTCTAAAATACTTTTTCCACGTGTTATACATAGTTCAAAGAATTATGTACCAAATCCCTCAATCTCTATGGATTGAAGTACTACCTTGGACCGTATAATTATTTGTTTTACGTCATGCACTTGTTTATTTTACCAAAATGCAGTACCTCACATTTACTTTATCTAATCTCCATCTGCCACTCCTCAATCCATTGACCTAATTGCACAATATCTCTTCGCAATCGCAGACAACTGTGTCACTGCCCAATATAACAGCAATGTTAGTGTCATCTGTAAGTGTACCAAGCATGCCTTCGATGATATCATCCTAACCTTTTACACCAATGGCAAACAAAAGTCCATCCAGTACTGATCCCTGTGGAACACTACTTGTCACAGGCTTCCAGGCCAAAGCAAAATCCTCTATTCTGTCTCCTTCTGTAAAGCCGAATTTACATCCAGGTTTCAAGCTTACCCGCAATCCCATGTGCTCTAACTTTATTAATTAGTCTACCATGCAGAACCTTATCAAAGGCTTTGCTAATGTTCATTTAAACAACATCTATCATTCTGCTACAATCAATCTTTCTGTTTACTTCATTTAAGACAAATTAAAATCATGTTTATAAGACATGATTCCTCTCATAAAAAATCTTTCTGACCAACACAAATCAGCCCTTTCCTCTCCATGCATGTAAATCTTATCTTTCAGAATCTCTTCCACCAACTTACTCATCACCAATGTCAGGCACACAGTCTATCGTTTCCATACTTTTCCTTCCAGTTTTTCTAAAGGCGCAGCATTAGCCACCCTCAAGTCCTTCAGTACTTCACTTGTGTGTATAAACGATTCAACTATAACTGCTGGGTTCCCATAGTTTCAAAGAACAAAGAGCAAAGAAAAAAATACAAAGAGTATTACAGCACAGGATCAGACCCTTCATCCCTCCAAGCCTGCGCCGATCCAGTTCTTCTGTCAAAACATATTTTCTAAGGATCTGTATCCCTTTGCTCCCTGCCAATTCATATATTTGTCTAGATAGAACTTAAAAGACGCTATTGTGCCCACCATTAATAGCACTACTGTCAACGCGTTCCAGGCACCCCCACCCTCTGCATAATGAATTTACCACATATACCTCCCATCAACATATCCAATCTCATGTTGAACTCGTGGCCACTAGAAATTCAGTACGCCACTCTGAGTAAAAAATATCTTCTTGCTATCCAAACTATCT
>NC_057717.1:6657944-6661611 GCF_004010195.1 Chiloscyllium plagiosum | reverse complement strand
ATAGAACATATGTACTGCTACTAAGTTTGGTGGTGACACGAAAGTAAGCAAGACATAAGTTATCAAGAGAATATGGAGAGTCTGCAAATTGATATGAAAGATAAAGTCAATGAATAATTCTTTGCCAAGTGGAATATAACGGAATGTATAACCTGCCAGTTTTTTTTTCAGGAAGAATGGAAGGCAGTATGTTACTGAAATGGAGAGGGATTACAGGATATAGTGATACAGTGTGTTATGAAGGGTTCACTCTGACCCGTTTAGACATGGGAAGTGTTGCTCCATCTCCCTGATGGTCTGCTCCCTGATTTTCCTAGCGGTCCTATTGTTCTCAGTACACACGGGATAGTTTGATATGATTAGTTGGCGGTGGGGAGTGGTGAGGGGGAGGGTGTTTTCAGCCGTGTATCAAGGGGACAGCCTTTAACCGAGAGGCTAACCTTTCTTTCCGAATGGAGACCCAAAGACGATGTGGATGGCTGGCTACTTCTGAATGAAGAGGCTTCGGCTGCTGCCAGGACATTGGGTATTCACCAAAATAATGTACTGTGAATAGACACACTGTAATATTACTGAGGTGAGAGTTCCTTCAGTTCCTCTAATTCTCGCTACCGATATTAGGACCCTGATATTGTCATCGGGAATCCTGCCATACTGGGAAAACATGGATACACCTGGCATCTCCTTGCTGAGGGAGAAAATATTCACCTCATCCAGCATATATATCCTTCATCACTGAATGATGACATTGATGCTGAGACACTGGGAGATAATGGATATGTCACCCAGTCCTGCCTGGAAAGTTCAGGAACATAGAATCTGACTGAAACTGTCATCCTAACAGCCACTGGCAGCACCGTCCTCCCCCTGGTGAGAGGTTGCAGGACGTGTTGAAGGAGATGACACCGCTCTGTGACCAGCACCTTGTTCAATCAGGGTCCCCTCACACTCTGTTCCTGGGTAAATTGTAGCTTGGGAAGCTGTTCCTGGAAAACCCGGAGCAGATACAGCAGACCCCTTACCCCACCCACATTCACTCTGTGGTTTCAGAGCTTCCCCTCTCTGCAGCCTCTGATCCATTTGTTTTCTTGTTACACACCAAATGCTGTAACTGCAGTCCCCCTTGGCAAAATGTAAATTCAAACACAAAATCGTACGTACAGTACTCCAGTCCAAGTGGACGCAACTTCAAGATAGTTTTCAAAGAGATTAGCTGTTGAGGATTATGTATTGAAACTTCCTACCCTTCTGGGACACCGAGCTGCTTCTGAATGCTGCGGCTAAAAATAAAACGAGAAGACCTGGTCTGGGAGAGCTGGCCGCTGCCCTTCCATTACTCCCACCGTTTTAATAAAACAGAAAGGCCTCCTCAGTTATTTACTTCAGCCGTTTTCAGGCGGAAGTTCTGCATCTCAGCCTTTAAGATGTCTCTTCAAAAAAACACAAGAGAATTTTTCATTTTTAAAATGACAGTATCGTCACCCCTCCCCTTTGACATAATAAACCATCAATACACAACGGTGGTTTTATTTCCAACACATTATTCTTACTGTTTTAGTAGACTATAATACTTATATATGACATTGACACTAAGCATGCAAACATTCAGAACTCCATTCTATTTCAGCCAGTTTATACCTGCCACAGAACACCTTTGTTTTTCTTCATCCAAGTCTCGAAAACTTGCCAGCAAGTACAGCTATTCGTCCAGTCACCTGTATAACTTCCAAATTGAACAGACTAGAAGTTTTCTCCCTAAATGTCTCCAAAACGTCAAAAAAACACAAGAGAATTTTTCATTTTTAAAATGACAGTATCGTCACCCCTCCCCTTTGACAAAATAAACCATCAATACACAACGGTGGTTTTATTTTAAACACATTATTCTTACTGTTTTAGTAGACTATAATACTTATATATGACATTGACACTAAGCATGCAAACATTCAGAACTCCATTCTATTTCAGCCAGTTTACACCTGCCACAGAACATCTTTGTTTTTCTTCATCCAAGTCTCGACAACTTGTCAGCAAGTACAGCTATTCGTCCAGTCACCTGTATAACTTCCAAATTGAACAGACTAGACGTTTCCTCCCTAAATTTCTCCAAAACGTTTCGGCGTTATGATCAGTATATAGATTCGTCTTAGACACATTATTGGCAATTTAAATTCTGAAATGTAACACCAACACCAAGCTTAAAGTCTCCTTCCCAGTTGTGAAATATTTCTCTTGATGGATTCACCGGACACTCCAACCACACGTTACATAATGGAGGACTTGTCATCTCTCCAATAGTCAATGACATGTCTCCTCATAAACGAATTACACGCTAAATGCTGTAAATGTACCTCTAAATGCTGTAACCTCTTTACCCGCTACTCCTGGTCTATGCCAGTAAACCTTACTCACGCAGGTAGATATTTTAAGAAGATCTCACACACTCTTCTCAATCCTTCATGAAATCCAAACTTTGATTTGTGGATAAAGTCAAAATCATCACCCATTTCAGTCATCTTGCCATTGTAACTCTCTGCTCTGCTACACGAGTTCTCACTATTCCAGGAAGTGAATTTTTGAACTCCTTCGAAATAAGAATTTCTCTAAGACTGTCATGGGTTTGCTCTGTTTTCACTATCCTTACCCACTTTTCAAAGTTACTTTGTTTGATTCTGTCAAACTCACGCTTAACCAGGGACATTTATTAGATTCCTGAAACACTGTAGGTTTCTGGCACAAGCTCATATGCAATTCAGATGGCTTTCTTCACCTTCTTATACTCTTCAGATACCTCCTCCGATAGGGATGCAAATAAACAACAGCCTGACATATACCCCACTGTCCATGGAGCACCACATGGGACACAACGGGAAGTGAACAACAGCCTGATACGCACCCCATTGTCCATGGAGCACCACATGGGACACAACGGGAAGTGAAGAACATCCTGATACACACCATTTCGTTGTTTCTGACCTTCACAATGACAGCTGTGATACACTAGGGAGCCAGAAACCAAGGCCACGGAAAGGTACAGAGGGTCAGAGGGATCCACATTAAAGACAGAAACTGATAGTTAAGTACCTGTGAACATGTTGTGGAAATATGGAGAAAAAGACAGGGCAGTGGGGCTAACTGGTGGAGTGAATCCTTCAATAGCAAAATTACAAGATTGAGAACATTGATTAAAGGTATTTTCAGATGAGCTGAAATGGTTTGTTCAATCAAATTCTGAATCTGCTTCACAAAGCACTTCAAACAACATTAGCTAGGACAAGATGACAAACCAACACGGAGAGCTGTGCAGACTATGCTTGTGTATGAATCCTTCAATAGCAAAATTGCAAGATTGAGAACATTGATTAAAGGTATTTTCAGATGAGCTGAAATGGTTTGTTCAATCAAATTCTGAATCTGCTTCACAAAACCCTTTAAACAACATAAGCTAGGACAAGATGACAAACCAACACGGAGAGCTGTGCAGACTATGCTTGTGTATTCGTCAGTAAACTGCACTATCTGCCCAGCATGGGGAGTATTGCAAGACATTCCTATCATATAGGAACGATACACACATCGGATTACTGTCTATAAGAGGAGAATTTCTATCTCCATTGGACCAGTATAAGGGAAGGTGTGCGCGTGCGTGCATGTGTTTGTGTGTGTG
>NC_057717.1:6636841-6657050 GCF_004010195.1 Chiloscyllium plagiosum | reverse complement strand
GAGGGTTACTGATGGATAGACTATAAATCTTTCAATTTTTAAATATTTTTCCTTGAATGTATGGATATTGTAAGAGAACTGCAGGATCATACATTTCTCACTCTATTTATAAAAAGAGACAGGGATAAAATATCAGACTAACTGCGTAAGATGTCTGGTGGGTAATTTCTGGATACACTAAATCAAGGGAGAAAGTGAGGATTTCGGATGCTGGAGATCAAAGTCGGGAATGTGGTGCTGGAACAGACTGCCGGTCAGAGAGCATCCGAGGAGCAGGAGGATCAACATTTCGTGTGTAAACCTTTCATTAGGAATTAAGCTTGTGGCCCAAGGTGGCTGAGAGATAAATGAGAGGGTGATGGGATCGGGGAAGGTAGCTGATAATGTGATAGGTCGATGAAGTTATGGTTGGATTGATATGCGGGTGGAATGGACAGGTGGGAAGGAAGATGGACAGGTAGGACACCTCAACAGGGCCGTACTGAGTTGGAAGGTTAGATTTGGGATAAGGTGGGGGGACGGGAAATGCAAAAACTGGTGAAATCCACGTTGATCCTGTGTGGTTGAAGGGTCCCAAGGTGAAAGATGAAGCTTTCTTCCTCCAGGCGTCGGGTGGTTAAGGAGTGGCGGTGGAGGAAGCCCAGGTCCTTGGCGGGATGGGAGGGGGAGCTAAAGTGTTCAGCCATTGCACGGTGTGACTGGTTGGTGCGGGTGTCCCACAGATGTTATCTGGAGTGTTCCGCAAGGTGGCGTCCTGTCTCCCCAAAGTAGAGGAGACAATATCGGGAGCAAAGGATACAGTAGGTGACATGTGTGGAATTGCAAGTAAAAATCCGGTGGATGTGGAAGGTTCCTCTGGGGTTTGGACGGAGGTGAGTGGGGAGGTGAGGGTGCAGGTTTTACAACTCCTGAGGTGGCAGGGAAGGTGATGGGAGTGGAGGGTTAGTTGATGTGTGCCATGGACATGACAAGGGAGTCGCGCCAGGAATGTACTTTATGGAGCACAGACCGGGGTGGGGAGGGAAATACATTTTTGGTGGTGGAGTCTGTTTGTAGGTGGCACAGTTGGGGAAGGATAATGCATTGTATCTGGAAGTTTGGTGATGTGGAAGATGTACTCCCTGCATAACTACGGCTCTGTCCTCAGGCGTTACTTCCCTGTTGCGTTTGGAGGGGTGGAGGTGTGGGAAGTGGATAAGATGCACTGGAGGGTATCAACCAAGTGGGAGGGGAAATTGTAGTCTTTGAAGAAGGAGGTCATCTGGGATATACACTGGGTTCAGAGTGTTGAACTGGAAAAACACAGCAGGTCAGGCAGCATCAGAGATAGCTTTTGTCTGAAACATCGATTTTCCTGTTCCTCAGATAATGCCTAACCTGCTGTGCTTTTCCACCACCACATTATCGACATTAATCTTCAGTATCTGCAATAGTCATTTTCGCCTGCACACTAGCTTCAGCGACTTCTGTAATACTGCCTTGAGTTCTGTTCTCCCTGCTATAGGAAAGATGCTGTTAAACTTGAAAGAGTGCAGAAAAGTTTTCCAAGTATGTTGCTGGTGTTAGTAGGGGGTAATGTTGAGCTACACTGAGAGTATGAATAGGCTGGGGCTATATCTCCTGGAGGGCTGAGTCTGAGGAGTGACCTTACTTTTTTCGCGATGAATCCCGATGTTCCAGGGTGAGCAATGCCAAAGGCCAGGAAAATAGAAAGAACAGTTTTACTCACATTAGAACTTGACAATTACTCATGGGACAACAAGTTACTGAACTATGGAGGTCGACTGAAGAATGGGACTGGCCGGAGGATTCAGAATTTAGAGGGTCCAATCACAAGAATTAGAACAAAAGCAAAGCCATTGCCATATTAATTGAAATCATTAGTTCTATCACATTCTCAATCCACCTCAGAGATTCAGCCCACACAACGTAAACCCAGACGAGATAACTATTCGGCATGGAGCACTACGCAGACCAGGCTCGTGTATTGCTGAACACAACCCTGCAATCGGTACAGAGTGGAACACTGTGCAGACCTCAGTAGTGCATTGATCTATAAATCCAGATGAGATATGTGTTCACCAGGGAACACTATGCAGACCTGACTGGTGTACCGTACAATACAATCCCCAATCTACCCAGGGTGAAAAGATATGCAGACCACAGCAGTGCATTGATCTATAAACACAGATGATATATGTGACCAGGGTATGGAACTGTGTCCACCATCCCAGTGCATTGCTCAGTAACATTGTGTTAGATCCCTCCCCAGTGAGGGGAAACTTGCAACCCATGCCAAAAGTGACAGGATGTGCAGTTCCCATCTATTTACAGCTCCAAATCTCCCTCGTGCCATGACAAGGGGTGCAGTGGGTGTGAAAATCACTGCCAAAGAGAGATGGCGGGGGAATCAGTTTAAATACCAACACATGGGAGAAGTTTGTGGATAGACAGAGAGGGAGAGATTGAAAGACTATGTAATGGAAGGACTTCATCCACTTTACTAACACCTTCCACCCGACCTCAAATTTACCTGGACCATCTCAGACTCCTCCCTCCCCTTCCGAGACCTCTGCATTTCTGTCTCGGGCGACCGATTCAACACAGACATTTACTACAAACCGACCGACTCCCACAGTAATCTAGATTACAACTCCTCCCACCCTGCCCCCTGTAAAACGCCATCCCATATTCCCAATTCCTTCCCCTCCGCCGCATCTGCTCCCAGGAGGACCATTTCCATGACCGAACACCTCAAATGGCCTCCTTCTTCAAAGACAGCAGTTTCCCCTCCGACGTGTTCGACGACGCTCTCCACCACATCTCCTCCACTTCCCATACCCCCGCCCTTGAACCCCGCCCCTCCAATCGCCACCAGGACAGACCCCATCTGGCCCTCACCTTCCACCCCACCAACCTCCAGATATATCGTATTTCCGTCATTTCCGCCACCTCCAGACAGACCCCACCACCAGGGATATATTTCTCTCTCCACCTCTATCTGCATTCAGGATAGACCACTCCCTCCGCAACTACATCATCAGGGCCACTCCCCCCACCAACCCAACCTCCACTCCCTGCACCTTCCCCTGCAACCGCAAGAATTGCAAAACTAGCGCCCACACCTCCCCGTCAGTTCCCTCCAAGGCCCCAATGCATCCTTCTATACCTGTTGCAAATTCACCTGCACCTCCACACACACCATTTACTGTATCCACTGCACCCGATGTGGTTTCCTCTACATTGGGGAGACAGGCCTCCTACTTGCGGAAGGTTTCACGGAACACATCTGGGACACCTGCACCAACCAGCCCAACCGCCCCGTGGCTGAACACTTTAACTCCCCCTCCCACTCCGCCAAGTACATGCAGATTCTTGGCCTCCTCCATCGCCAGACCCTGGCCACACGACGCCTGGAGGAAGAGTGCCTCATCTTCTGCCTAGGAACCATCCAACCACACAGGGTGAATGTAGATTTCTCCAGCTTCCTCATTTCCCCTCCCCCCACCTTATCTCAGTCCCAACCCTCGGATTCAGCACTGCCCTCTTTACCTGCAATCTTCTTCCCGACCTCTCCGCCCCATCCCCTCTCCAGCCTATCACCCTCACCCTCACCTCCTTCCACCTACCGTATTCCCAGCGCCCCTCCCCCAAATTCCCTTCCCCTACCTTTTATCACAGCCAGCTTGGCATACCAGCCTCATTCCTGAAGAAGAGCTTATGCCAGAAACGTCGATTCTCCTGCTCCTCGGATGCTGCCTGGCCTGCTGTGTTTTTCCACCACCACAATTTTCAACTCTGGTACTCCAGCATCTGCAGTCCTCTCTTTCTCCTGATGTAATGGAAGGAGGTGATCACAGTTTCCAGAATGCTGAAATGTCGACATTTCGTCAGTATCCTGTAACATGAGCCAGTGCTTCGAGTAATGATGGGTGAACAGGATATCGGTGTAATTTCAGGAGAGTTTTGGGTTAACATTTGTTCTGCAAATTTGTAACTGGGAGTAGGGTCAGAACAGACTTCGACCCATTGGGCTGATTCTAACAATAATTTGTCTCAGTGGCATTTTCGTTGAGTATGACAGAGGGATCATCTACACGCGGCTGAGTTAGTTTCCTGGTGCTATCTTATCGAACTCACTTCATTAATTACCCATCTCACCCCATGGTGTTCTTCTCATTCAATACCAGCCCGATTCTACCAACCATCATGGCTGGAAGTACTCACTATAGTCCGGATGCCCCTGGATATTCCGTGATCCCTGGCATTGGTTCCATATTAAAAAGCCAAGCGGCACACGGTTGACCTTTCTCAGTTCGGAGCTACCCTGCAGAGTTTACCCCGAGCATGGCAGATAAGGGGCAATTACACCACGGTTTGTCGACAGTGGCACGGAGTTCCTGGTGGATGGGCTAGCACAGAGGGGGACCATTCTCTTCCCAGAAGGGGCCACAACACCAGACCCACCGAGCATGATCTGAGCTCACCAACCAGCTCAGTGTAGTAACTTCGGTCTGAAGAAATGTCCAGCAATACAGGACAAGCAACAATAACCTTCCCTGCTCTGTCAGGATAAGGGTCACTGTATTGTCACTGCTCCCTCACACTCACTGTATATCTGTTATAGCACAGATCCCGAACAAGGCTCATGCGCCATCACTCTCTCTACTGCATGCAATACCTTCCCTCTCTCTGTCTCTCTCTGCTTCTCTCAAATCCAGTATATCCCCTACACTAATAACACTGCATGTGTACATCACTGTGGACAGACCCCCACCGAAAACCTCTTCATTCCGCCCCCCCGCCCCATCTAGAGCAGTATTATCAGCAGGCCCCACATTCACTCACTCACTCCCTTTCTCCCAATCCAGGAGAAACAGTCTGGAATAGGACAGAAAGGGCCAAGCCGGGTGGTGGAGTGCCTGATATCCGTTCCCTCACCCCCTCCCCCCGCGATGTGGGGAGGACCCTGGTACGAGCTGGAGAGGACAGGGACACCTAGTGTGGAGATTCTGAAACATCCACGTCCCACCGACCAAGTAAGGATCAATGCTCAGTGAAGGGTAATTCTCACTTTAAACCCACTGGCAGCTCCGTTTCCCCCCGGCACAACTTAGAAACCGTGGCCCTGATACCATCTCCCTTTTGTATCGAGCTGGTACAAATGCAATCCTTACGGTCTCGGTGGGCAGGAGGGTGGGCTCATAACACATCGTCACCACCACCTTCCAGGAAGGGAGCACGAAGGCTCCCTCCTACTCTACTCCTGTAAACAGTTCAGATACTGTAACTAATCTGTGAAAGTTACTGCTCTCCCCACTTGTCCTGACACCTTCAATAATCTGTGCTCAAATACACCCAAGTCCTTCTGCTTCTGCACCCCGTTTATAACGGTACAGCCTGTTTTCCTTCCAAAGTGCATCACCTCACACTGTCCTGATTTGATTGTCGTATGAAATATACCTGAACCCTACACCAAGTTAGCGTTGTCCTATTGTTGTTATACACCGTCCTAATCTGTGCTCAAATACACCCAAGTCCTTCTGCTTCTGCACCCCGTTTATAACGGTACAGCCTGTTTTCCTTCCAAAGTGCATCATCTCACACTGTCCTGATTTGATTGTCGAATGAAATATACCTGACCCCTACACCAAGTTAGCGTTGTCCTATTGTTGTTATACACCGTCCTCCACACATCTTACTATTCTTCCAGGTTTGATGATATCAACAAGCATCGAAGTTGTCCTAGTGTCACACTCCAGTCAAAATAACTGAAAAAGAACGTGGTGCTGGAAAAGTACAGCACGCCAGGTCAGAAGCAGGATTACAGACAGGACTGATGAACGTCTTATGCCTGTATTGCCAATTCACCTGGTCTTCGGATGCTGCCTGACCTGCTGTGCTGTTCAGGCACCACACTCTCAGCTTTGATCCCCAACATCTGCAGTCCTTACTTTCTCCTGCAGAACAATTGAAATACTGACAGACTCACTGGTGTGATCAAGGCATACACTGATACCATACGAGCGTCAGAACTAACAACACACATCCCAAAGACCCAGAGAAAAAAAAAAGACATGCTGCAAAGAGAGAAATAGAAACAATGTGGCACACCTTACAGAATGGGTGAGAATTTGCCACAGAGCAAGAGAAATACCGATCGACTCCCGTGTCGTCTCATGTCAGTGTATCTGTGTGTGTGTGTGTGTGTGTGTGTGTGTGTGTGTGTGTGTGTGTGTGTGTGTGTGTGTGTGTGCACGCATGCCCATTTATTAGTATGTCTGCATCTGCGTGTATGTATTAGTGTGTGTAACTGTGTATTAGCTTTTGTGTGTATCCCTGTGTGGGACTGGTCTGATGGTCCCTGCGTTGCTTAATGTGATGGAATTCGACATTCTGCTGGCCTCTCTACTCTACTGCACAGACAGTGATGGAGGGTGAAAACCGTCTGGAATTCAGTCAGAGAGGGAGGGCAGCAGGTCACAGCATCATGCAAGCTAACAGCAACATCAATAGGGATACACACAGACACACACATACACCAACATATACACACACACCAACACACACACGCTCTCACACACACACACACACACAAACACACACACACACGCAGTCTCTCTCCAGAGGGGTGCGGAGAGGATTGCAGTTGCACTGGGGCTTATATAGAGAAACGCCTGGGCTCCCTCTGCAAGGTAGAATTAATTTGTCTTTGGGAGGTATTAATGACAAACAGTGTACATATTAAAGAGTGTTTCCACAACAGTTGTCTTCAGTGAACCATTGATGAAAGGAGACGAGATAATTTGATTGCACGTTCTGCTACTTGCATTTTATTTGCTCTACACTCTGACAAATGATAACTGTGAAAGCATTCTCAATTACCCAATGGTGCCAGCAGGTCAATGCTAGACATGTCCACCTCCTTCTCTAATATCTCAGGGACAGCATTGCAAGGGATCAGACAAACTCCTCTCTGTTGCCAAGGCTATTCTGTGAAGCATCGCACAGTCGCACAATGTGGGTGATGCACAGTCATTGATGCATTCTCAAACAAACGATGTAGTCTAAAGATGGGCACGTTAGGTAGATTGACCATGCTGAATTACCCATAATGAATAGGGATGTGCAGCTTAGATGGATTAGTCATGTGAAACACAGGGTTGCCGGGATGGGAAAGATTGTACGACATTCTATGGCAGATCAGTGTGAACTAGATGGACTGAATTCCTCACTGATCGGATTCTATGAAACGTGCTGCTTGCACAGTGGGGTTGGTGAACCAGCAGAGGGCGATATTACATCATTTTGAACACACGAGGAAACAGGGTTATTTCCCCCATTTCAATTAATCCACTGTCCCCAAAATAAGAGTGATCCCATTATGCAGTGTTACAGATGAGATCAGAACTCTGAAAAGGGATTAAGAAGTTAGCCTGGACCCTAACGTTTTCTTATTTTAAAGGTAAACGTAAGGTGCTGTGTTCCAGATCCAATTCAATTGATCAAACTAATTGACATTACGCAAAACACAAATTATTCGAGTACTACAGTAAAAGTATAATCAAAGAAATATTAACGTGGAATAACAACTCTATTGGAAAACTTAGCAAAACTTAAATAATTATTTTACTACTAAACAGTAACTTTTCCAATGTGGGATCAGCTCATAAATGCACCCTGGGCAAAAAATTCAGAAAAACATATTGCAGGACACGCAACTCCTGCAACCCTGAAGGGAAAATTCAGAGAGAGTAGCAGCCAGCGACATGTAGTACAGTTACCAACCCTGTTGAGATTACGGCGACAACTGCTGCAAACTGCCGACTATACGCCCTGGTTCTGTGAGACCTTGACTGTACTCATTGAGGCTGCTTCTATTGTGGGACAACTTTAAGAAAAAACTAAGGCCTCACAAACTATTTGCTCTATTTGCTCTGGAAGATTGCTCGGTACCTGTGCCTGGAAACAACTTTAAAGAGTCCAGGATAACATAATTTATCAAGATAGCCATTCAATACATTGTCGACTGGACGCAGAGAGTCAGCAATGGGATGCAGACAGGGGTAATCTAGTTTGATAACCTTCAACAGAGACTGCTTAATGTGAATTATGACAGTTAGTGTTTTGGCAGAAGGATATAAAACAGTAACTGTTTAAATGTGAGAGATTGCGGAACCTGGGACAGAGAAGGATTTGTGAGTACAGTTGTATGAATCATGTAAAGTTAGTCAGCATGTGCAGCAAATGATTAGGAAGGTAAATGGAATGATGCTGCAAAGGGTATCTGGTTTAATCATAGGAATGTTTTACTGCATCAGGAAAGGGAATCTCTGAGATCACACCTGATGCAGTGTGAACTGTTTTGAATCTTAAACTGACAAAAAGAAAGGTTCAATCTGACGAAGAACACCATTCAGAGGAAGGTTCACCAGACCCAAAATGTTAACTCTGATTTCTCTTCACAGAAGTTGCCAGATCAGCTGAGATTTTCCAGGAGATTCTTGTTTTTTGATTGTTTCTGATTTACAACAGGATGTTGTGAGTAGAGTTTTATATTGATTTTCTGCTTGGAAAACTGAAGCCAGTGGAGTGCTCCAGGGATCAGTCTATATCCGTTATCAGCAGTTTTTTTGGTTACCAGAAAAAAAAATCATTTGATTTAGAAACTTCCAAAGGTACTTCCCTTTATTGTTTCTGAGTTGCAGTCTTGTATTATGAAAGATGTGCATTTTAGGTCTCTGTATAGGTGATTTTCTGCTGTACTAAACAAGATCTTGAAAACCGTGTATCAGGTGAATACCTGATGGACTTTTCCTCTTGTATGGGAGACTAAAACTAGGAAATCCATTTTAAGAATAAGTATTCACTTTGTCACAGATATTGGAAAGTCATTAACCTTTTTTTTATAAAAAGCAAAAGAATCATAGTCACAGAATCGAACAACATGGAACCACACCTTTTGTTCAACTAAAACTACCAGCCTAAGTTTGGCCCATATCCCTCCAAACCTTGCCCATTCCTGTACGTACGCAAACATCTTTTAAATGTTGTAACTGTACCTGCACCCGCCACTTCCTTTGAAAGAGCATTACACACACTAATATCTCTACGTAAGAACAAATTGCCCCGCATGTACTTTTGAAATCTTTCTCTTCTCACTTTAAAGTATTCTCGCTGGTTTAGAATTCCTCCGTCCGAGGGAATAGAAACATGCCATTCACCTTATCAATATCCCTCATGATTTTATAATGTTACCCTTGGATCCTCTGTGCTCCAGGGAATAAAACATATGATACGATCCAATCTCTCCTTATACCCCAATCCCTCCATTCGTAGCAACATTCCGGTAAATATATTTTAACCCTAATCAGCTTAATAATGTCCTTCCTCTGACTGAGTGATCAGAACCGGACCCAGTACTCCAAAAGAGGCCTTATCAATGCCCTGTACAACCTCAGTATGAAATACCGCCACCTATAGTGAAACGTCTGAGCGACAAAGGCAAACGTACTAAATGCCTTCTAAAATACTTTTACACTTTTGATATAAAGTTCAAAGAATTATGTACCAACATCCCTCGATCTCTATGGCCTAAAGTACTACTTGGGACCACATAATTATTTGTTTTACGTCATGCACTTGTTTATTTCACCAACATGCAGTACCTCACATTTACTTTACTTTATCTAATCTCCATCTGTCACTCCTCAATCTATTGACTTAATTGAACAATATCTCTTTGCAATCTCAGACAATTGTCTCACTGCCCAATATAACAGCAATTTTGGTGTCATCTGTAAATATACCAACCATGCCTTCGATAATATCATCGTGACCTTTTACATTAATGACAAGTGAAAGTCCAACCAGTACTGATCCCTTTGGAACACTGCTTGTCACAGGCTTCCAGGCCAAAGCAAAATCCTCTATTCTGTCTCCTTCTGTAAAACCGAATTTACATCCAGTTGTCAAGTTTACCCGCAATCCCATGTGCTCTAACTTTATTAATTAGTCTACCATGCAGAACCTTATCAAAGGCTTTGCTAATGGTCATTTAAACAACATCTACCATTTTGCTACAATCAATCATTCTGTTCACTTCATTTAAAACAAACTAAAATCATGTTTTTAAGACATGATTCCTCTCATACAAAACCTTTCTGACCAACACAAATCAGCCCTTCCCTCTCCATGCATGTAAACCTTATCTTTCAGAATCTCTTCCAACAACTTACTCATCACCAATATCAGACACAGTCGATCGTTTCCATGCTTTTCCTGCCAACCTTTCTAAAGGCGCAGCATTAGCCACCCTCCAGTCCTGCAGAACTTCACTTGTGTGTATTACTGATTCAACTATATCTGCTAGGTTCCCATAGTTTTAAAGAACAAAAGAGCAAAGAAAAAATAACGAAGAATATTACAGTACAGGAACAGGCCCTTCATCCCTCCAAGCCTGCGCCGATCCAGTTCTTCCAGCAAAGCATATTTTCTAAGGATCTGTATCCCTTTTCTCCCTGCCTGTTCATATAGTTGTCTAGATAGATCTTAAATGTCGCTATTGTGTCCACAACTAAACCACTACTGGCAATGCGCTCCAGGCACGTCCACCCTCTGCATAATGAATCTACCACATATACCTCCCATCAACATATAAAATCTCACGTTGAACTCGTGGCCCCTAGAAATTCAGTACGCCACTCTGGGGGGAAAAATATTCTTGCTATCCACGCTATCATGATTTTGTAGACCTCATTCAGATTCCCCCTCCCCGACCATTGTCTTCGTAATGAAAATAATCCTAATCTACTCAACTTCTCTTCATAGCTTGCACACTCCATATCAGGTAATATCCTAGTGAACCTGTTCTGCACTTTTTCCAAATCATCCGCATCGTTTTGGTAATGTGGACGACCAGAAATGTACCAGATATAATGCTGAACCGTAGTCTTATTGAACTGTAACATGACCTGCCAAATCCTGTACTCAATACCTCGTTCGATGAAAGAAAACATTTCATATGTCTTCTTGATAAATCTGTTGACCTGCATTGCCATCTTCAGGATCAAAGGACTTGAACACCCAGAGATCTCTCTGTACGTTAATTTTCCTCTGGACATTTGCACTTACTGTATAATTCGCTCTTGAATTGGATCTTCCAAAATGCATGACCTCGCATTTGACAGGATTGAACTCCATCTGCAATTTCTCACTCCAACTCTCCAAGCTACATATCTTTCCTTCCACAATACCCTTGCATACACATGATCCAGTCCTGGAAATTGATCAATCCTTATGGTTTCTCAGACCTTGCACGCACAACAACACCCAAATCTCTCTGCGCGGGTCTTTTGTTTTCACAGTCTCTCTCCATATAAATAATCATTTGCTTTCTTATTATTCCTTCTGAAGTGCTTGATCTCACACATTATTACAATGAACTCTATCTTCCAATTAAATAGTGCAGATTTCTTACATCCTTATCACACCATGCACTTCACCCTATCTTTACCATCATCAACTATGCATTAATTGCATTTTACATTCCCCCCAAAAAAACCTTTAATGCAGAGAGTAAGCAACTGGGAGTCCAAGGGCTGACATTTGTGACACTCCACTTATTATATCTGTCTGAACTCACACAGACATGTTCACTCCTTTGTGTCTTCACAAATGTTCAATCTCTGAACAATAACTCACAAGTTCCTACCTTGTGCAATACACGCTTTTTTTGGTACTTCACAAACTGCTTACCAAATCGAATTACACAATCTAAGGGTTCAATTTTATTATCACTGCTTCTCCTTTTCAGATAACTCAGTTGAGTTTGTTTGATTCCATTAAATTATTGTAAATCTCCTCTTTTCTCCTGAATAATGGACTTGAGCAGTTTCCTAATAATAGACATAAGGCTACCTGGCCTTTATTTTCCTGTTTTCAGCCTTCCTCCCTTCTTGAAAACAGGCATCACAGTAAGACCTTTGAATCCACTGACATCCCCTTGGACTGTAGTGATATTTCAACAAATGCCAGGAAGATGTCTGGAGCACGTTCTTTCGAAATCCAGGAAACAGGCTTTTGATGGATAGTTTATCGTCATCATATCCTTTATCAAAAAGGTTGTCCTGAAGATAAGGTCTGCGATCCTTTGGGATCTTCTCTGTCGAAACATTGTCACAACCAATATAAAATAGTTGTTTGAGTTATTTGAGAGTTTCCATTTTTCCTGTATGGAATTCCCCGATGTCATCTTCCAATTGTTCCAAGAAAAGGTTTTAGCTATTCTTTTTAATCTTATTTTTATTTGCACATGGAGCCTCGTGCTATTTTTGGTTATACTTTGCAACAATTGACCTTCCTAAATGAATTGTCTCCAACTTTATTCGCTTTACGTAATTCAACTGGTGGGCTCTAAATAAAAGTCCCAAACCTCTGGTCTACCAGCAGTTTTCATCATTTGTGCGCCTTTCTTTTCATTGGGTACTCACCCTGAATACATTTGCTTATCATACAATTTTTCCATCTCATCACTTTTTGATGTTTTTTAAATTTGTTCTCGGAATTAGGGAATCAGTGGCTAGGTCAGCATTAGTTGCCTATCCCTAATTACACAGAGGGCAATTATGAGTCAACCACATTGCTGTGGGACTGGAGTTACATTTAGGCCAGACCAGGTAAGGATGGCAGAATCCTTCCCTAAAGGACTTTAGTGAACGAGAGAGGTTTGCCCAACAATTGACAATGGAATCATGGTCATCATGAGATTCTTAACTCGAGATTTTTAAAATTGAAATCAAGTTTCACCATCTGCCATGGCAGGATTTGAACTGGGGTCCCAGAACGTTATCGGGGTCTATGGATTAACAATCTAGCGATAACACCACAAGGCCATAAGACCATAAGACATAGGAGCGGAACTAAGGCCATTCGGCCCATGGAGTCCAGTCCGCCATTCAATCATGGCTGATGGGCATGTCAACTCCACTTACGCACATTCTCCCCGTAGCCCTTAATTCCTTGTGACATCAAGAATTTATCAATTTCTGCCTTGAAGACATTTAGCATCCCAGCTTCCACTGCACTCTGTGGCAATGAATTCCACAGGCCCACCACTCTCTGGCTGAAGAAATGTCTCCGCATTTCTGTTCTGAATTTACCCCCACTATTTCTAAGGCTGTGTCCACGGGTCCTAGTCTCCTCGCCTAACGGAAACAATTTCCTAGCATCCACCCTCTCCAAGCCATGTATTATCTTGTAAGTTCCTATTAGATCTCCCCTTAATCTTCTGAATTTTTTGAATACTATCCCAGGATCCTCAGCCGTTCCTCATATGTTAGACCTAACATTCTAGGGATCATCCGTGGATCATCCGCCATCGTCTCCCCATCATGTTGGATCATTGTGAATTATTAATTTAAATATCTGCCAATGTTATCAACTGAACTTCGTTTCAGTCTATTTTCCCAGCTCATTTTCCCAACAAGTGCCTAAGCTATTGATTATAACAGAAGAACTAGGAGCAGGAGTAGGCTGTCCAGCCCTTCGACCCTGCTCCATCATTCAATAAGATCATGGCTGATCTTTTTGTGGACTCAACTCCACTTACTCAACCTCTCACTGTATCCGTTATTTTCTTACATTCTTAGAAAAAAAAACCTTACTTTAAAACAGTTTCCTGAATAGCGTCAATTACTTCACTGGGCATGGAATTCCACAGATTAATAATCCTCTGGATGAAGACATTCTTTCTTAAATCAGTCCTAAGTCTGCTTCCTCTAGTCGTGCAGCTGTGCCCTCTTATCCTAGCTTCACATGTCTGTAAAAACATCCTCTCTATTTCTATCTGATCCATTATCTTCATTATTTTCCCCACCCAGTGCCAGTACATGCTCTCTCAAGTACGGAGACGAAATCTGCACACAATACTGCAGATGTGATCTCACCAGCACCTTGTACAGCTGCATCATTACCTGCCTGCTTTTAAACTCAACCCCTTTAGCAATGAAGGAGAAAATTACATTTACCTTCCTAACCACATCTTGTAGCTGCAGACCAAAAGTCATGCCTGATTCTTCTCAAACCTCCAAGGGGCTTTCTCATGTGGATTCAAGTATGATCAGCTGACGATGACTAACATGGAGTTTCAATGGATTGACAGAGAATAATTGTGAAAGTAATGAGTCAAAGTGTGCTGATATCCCAGTCTGACAGGGAGCTTCACATGTGATGCTTTGGGAAGTGAATGAAAATACAAGCAATGGCACAGTACCACCAACTGTACAGGGGCTCAAATCATGGTCAAGGAGGGAAACAGAGAGAAATGCATTCATTTTAAGCAAAATTCTGGAAGCGAAAACAAATTTGTGGGATCTATGAGAAATGATTTGAGGAATGAGACTAATTGGAGAAGTGATGCTCGCGCGAGACACTGATAAGAATGAGAACTTTAAAATGAGATATTACCACACCAGAAGCCACTGTAGGTCAACGATAATAGGGGTGATAAGTGAATTAGACTCCGTGTGAGTTGATGGACAAGCAGCAGAGTTGAGGATAAGCTGAGGTTCATGGAGGGTATAAAGTGAGACGCCAATGAGACAATTATTTGAATAGTTGAGACTGGAGCAGACCGAGACATAGATGAAGTTTTCAGAAGCAGAGTGTCTAAGGCAGGGATACAGATCGAGGCTGCAATAGAGCTGGGAAATGGGAAACGTTTTGGTGACAGATACGAAAGTTAGGAAGAAACTCAATTCACTTTAAAATAGCATGCTGACATTATACACAAACTTGTTCAGGCTCAGGTAAAAGCTGGGAGAGGAATATAGTCAGTACATGTGGGAGATCACAGCAGAGTTTGATGATACGGGCTCCTGTATAATAACAGAACAGTCAGTACTGATTAATACAGGAATCATCTATGGAGCAGAAGGCAGAAATAGAAATGAATTTATAAAAATAGAGCATGTCACTAATTCTATCATTTTGATACGATACTTAGAATAAGGACTTAACTATTTAGACAACGTTATAGCTTCTAAACGATTGATCATCAAAACAAAAGCATAGCCTGTGTAAGATACAGAGCAAGCTCCCTCATTGTCTGTGTGTGCGGAGATGGGGGTGGGGGAAGTGGTATTGAACATTTCAGTAAGGATGCTGGACTACAGTTGTGTAGGAATTCGTGAGTTTACATCTTGAATCCTATTTGCCGATTTGGTAAGTCGCTTTTGTAAGTATGCAAATACCTTGTATGCTGTCCAGAGGAAGTTTACTCATTTGAAGCTTCAGATATTCAAGTTATCTTTTGAGAAAAGGTGATAGCTGGCCTTGTTTACATGACTGTGCTCAGGCGAGAGGAATGAATTTATAAAGCACTGTATAATATTCACAATGTGCATATGAAAATGATGATGTATATTATTGGTGGGTCCACCTACAGGTTTAACATTGCTATTTATCTTTTGATATCATAGATGAGTTGTGTACGATTTTTTAACACTATGTCAAAGAATGTACAAACGGAGGCAGCCGAACTGGGAGCACGCCATTCAGCTCCTTGTGTTTAACCTGATTGAATAAGGTCACGCTGAGCTGATTATAGCATTGAACCTGCATTCCCAACTATGCTACAAATCTATTCAGCCCTTTCCTGACTTAGAACCTATCTACTTCTGCCTTAAAAAGGTGTTTTGGGTCTTTGCTTCCACTAAATGTTCGGGTAGAGAAATCCAAAATAAAATCACCTGCAGAAAGGAAAGTTAATTGATGTTTTGAATGGATGATCCCTCATATTTAACAAATGAACAATCAGCTTGCATGTTATACATAAGTCAAAGCATTCTATTCAGAGCTAATCTGACAGGATCCAGTAGGATGTTTATCAGATCGTGAGTCAACATAGTCTATTCAACAAATCAAGTCTGCTCCACAATTCATTACCATCATGGCTAATTGATGATCCTCAAATCCGCCTTCTTGCCTTATCCCCATAGCTCATGATTCCCTCACTGCTTAGAAATCTGTCCACCATCTGCATTGATTAGACTTAGCGACAGGGTTTCAACAGGCCTATCATTCAGTAACCCTCTGAGAGAGAAGGTACTCCTCACTTCCATCATGAAGATATGCTCCCTTTGATTGAGGCTATACCCTCTGGTCCTGGACTCTCCCACAAATTGAGCCAACCTTGTTGGCAATGAGCCTGTCAAGCCTACTAAGAAACTGATTTTGTTTTCATTAAGATCTCCTCTCATTCTTCCAAACTCCAATGAGTTTTTGACGAAGCTACTCAAGATCACTCCATAAGAAAATACCTCAATTCTCAGGATTAATTCTGTGGAGCTTCTCCCATCTGCTACCAACACGTCTGTTATCTCCTCTACATATTTCCTTCGAAACGTAGACCAGAACCGTTCACATTTGTGCAGGTTCAGTCTGCGTAGAAACGTAACCGTGTTTAGAATGATATTTATGCACCACCACGTTTGAAATAATAGATAATAGTGCAATCCAATTTTCTATTATTGCTGCATTGCAAGCCAACCTTTTGACTGTCAAGCCGAGGGCCTGAAATTCCTGAGTCCTTTCTCTTGTAAATTAGATTCAGCTCTTCTATTTTGCCTGACAATGTTAATCAGTACAAACTTTCCAATGCTATATGTCAGATGCAAAGTTTGTGTGCACTCACCTTATTACTTTCTATCTCATGTTAAACTCCTTGCATTATCCTCACCATTTGCCTTCCCACTTCTGTTTGCGTTACTCGCAGATATGGAGGTAGTACTTTCTTTTGTGTCACCCAAGTCAATGTGCATTTAATAATTCCGGCCCCAGCACTGATCCCTGTGGCACTGCACTGGTTAAAGGTCATCATCCCAAAAATAGTTTCTGGATGCTTCTCTTTCAGCGGATCCTCTCTGCAGACATGTTATACTCAATTAAATTATCAATTTCCCCAGAGAGAGCAGGAATTCAACCCATGCTATTAGTATCGTTCTGTTTGATAAACTAGCTATCGTGGCAACTTAACTTACCAACTCCTTCCCAGTCCCTGACACAACTGAAACATTAACATCTACATTTACATTCAATGTTTCTCACAATAATTGATACAATTCTGTGACGTTGCCTCATTGCTTATTGTACCTGCATAAAACGTTTTCCAAATACAGCAAAAGTGCACCCAGATTGCATTGCATCCTATAACCCTGTCATCGCTCATCTTATTTTCTTTCTTCTAATTGACTATTTTGCAATTCCTCATCTCGGGTAGAGGAGAATGTTGGATACAAATCATAAAATAATCAATCAAGGTCTTGCTGAATGTCAGAACGCGATGGGCCAAATACCCACAACAGCTCCTAGTTTCTATGCATAGTCCAGTACAATTACGTTCTGGATGACCTCCTTTTCATCAATATTACCCAGACCTTTACAGCACAGTATAGGCCCTTCGGACCTCGATGATGTGCCGACCCACGGATTAAAGTTCAAAAAACCATCTAACCTACATTATTGCATTTTCATCCTTATGTCTATCTAAAGGTCATTTAAATGTTCTTAAAGTTGGCATGTCTAATTCTGTTGCAGGCAGGTCATTCCACACCCCTACTACTCTCTGAGTACAGAAACTATCTCGGACATCTGTCCTATCTACCCACCTCAATGTAAAACGATGTCCCCTTGTGCTAGCCATCACCATCCATTGAAAAAAGGCTCTCACTGTCCACCCTTTCTAACCGTCTGATTATCTTATATGTCTCAGTTAAGTCACGTCTCAGCCTTCTTCTCTCGAACGAAAACAGCCTCAGGTCCCTCAGCCTTTACTCGTAAGACGTTCCCTCCATATTGAGCAGCATCCCAAGTAAATCTCCTCTGAACCCTTTCCAAAACTTCCACATCCTTTATATAATGCGGTGACCAGTGCAGCCGCACCAGATTTTTGTACAGCTGCAGAGTAACCTCATGGTTCCGAAAATCAATCTCTTTACCAATAAAGAGATTTTTCGCAACAGAGACCGGGGGAAGCTGGGCGGAAGTTCAGACGGAGCGCAAAGCCGGTCGGGAAGGTAAGTGATTACTATCAGAGTGGGTGTGTTCTAAACCCCAGGTCCTACAAAGTAGGGTCTCCCTCCCTCCCTCCTCCTCTAACCTTAATTAAGAGTCCACAGACGTGCCACAAAAAGAGGGTCTAAGGAAGATTAGATCGAAGAGTGAGGCTTCAGCTCAGGACTCTTTAACAAGGAGGTTGAGTGAAGTGATTACACCACAGTTGAAGAGTGTGAAGACATGACTGCCCAGCTGCTTCAGTGCGCTACGTGCTTGATGTGGGAGGTCAACGACTCTGGTGTGTCTGGCTCGTATATGTGTGGAAAGTGTGTGCACATTCAGCAATTGACCGAGCATATTGCAGCGCTGACGAAAGAACTCAGAGACCTTAGGCTCATCCGAGAAAACGAGATCTTTCTGGACAAGACCTTCTGCGATGTTATTACACCAATCATGTCAGAAAAGAGCAGAAGCGAGCAAATGATGAGGAAGGCAGGGAGGAGACAGGTGCAAGAGATCCCGGGAGAAGTACCTGTCAGGAACAAGTTGAAGCTTTTGGAAGCAGAGATTGATGACACTGCCAGTTCGTTTGTCAATCAAAAGTTGCCGCAGAGGCAGAGCGGAAGAGTCGGACATCGCACGGAGCCGTGGTAATTGGGGACTCCATCGTGAGGGGACCTGACCGGGGTTTTTGTGGCAGCAGACGGGATTTAAGTGCAAGAGACCCCGGGAGAAGTACCTGTCAGGAACAAGTTGAAGCTTTTGGAAAAAGCAGAGACTGATGACACTGCCAGTTCGCAAGGCGGTCAAGTTTGTCAATCAAAAGTTGCCGCAGAGGCAGAGCGGAAGAGTCGGACATCGCACAGAGCCGTGGTAATTGGGGACTCCATCGTGAGAGGACCTGACCGGGGTTTTTTAGGTTAGATTGCTTACAGTGTGGAAACAGGCCCTTCGGCCCAACAAGTCCACACCGACCCGCCGAAGCGCAACCCACCCATACCCCTACATTTACCCCTTTAACCTAACACTACGGGCAATTTAGCATGGCCAATTCACCTGACCTGCACATCTTTGGACTGTGGGAGGAAACCGGAGCACCCGGAGGAAACCCACGCAGACCCGGGGAGAACGTGCAAACTCCACACAGTCAGTCGCCTGAGGCGGGAATTGAACCCGGGTCTCTTGCGCTGTGAGGCAGCAGTGCTAACCACTGGGCCACCGTGCCGCCCACTTTTGTGGCAGCAGACGGGATTTAAGGATGGTGTGTTGCTTTCCTGGTGCTAGAGTGAAAGACATCGCGGACAGAGTGCAGGAAATCCTCAAGGATGAGGGTGAAGAGCCAGAGGTGGTGGTACATGTCGGCACAAATGATGACGGGAAGTAGAGGAGGAACATACTACAGCGAGACTTCGGAGAACTAGGAAGAAGGCTGAAAAGCAGGACGTCCAAGGTGGTTATCTCCGGTTTGCTTCCAGTTCATCGGGCTAGTGTGGTCAGAAACAGGGACATAATGGACTTGAACGTGTGGTTGGGGAACTGGAGCAGGAAGCAAGGATTCAAGTTCTTGGATCACTGGGGTATATTTTGTGGGAAACATAAATTCTACAAGAGAGACGGCTTGCACCTAAATAGGTTAGGGACCAGTATTCTGACAGGCAGGTTTTCTACTGCAACACCGCTACATTTAAACTAAATAGCGGGGGGAGGGGACAAGCTGGATGTTTAAAAAGGAAATTGAAGGGAAAGTTAGAACAAGAGAAGTCAAGAAAGACAACTGTATTAATGAAGCAGAAAACTCGGAAAGGCATCATGCTGTAAGGTTGAGTGAAATAAGGGTTGATGGGAAGGGTGAGAGCAGTAACAAATTAAAAATACTATACATGAATGCACGAAGCATTAGACATAAGATGGATGAGCTTGAGGCTCTTTTGGAAATTGGCAGATACGATATTGTGGGGATAACTGAGACATGGCTTCAAGTGGACAGGGCCTGGGAAATGAATATTCAAGCCTACACGTGCTATCATAAGGACAGACTGACGGGCAGAGGGGATGGGGTGGCCATGTTGGGAAGGGATGATATTCAGTCCCTTGCGCAGGGGGACCTAGAGCCAGGAGATGTAGAGTCAGTGTGGATAGAGCTGAGAAATTCTAA
>NC_057717.1:6631112-6636505 GCF_004010195.1 Chiloscyllium plagiosum | reverse complement strand
TGATGGGTGAGTGCCGAATCAGAGGACACAGCTTAAAAATACGGGGTAGACCATTTAGGACAGAGCTCAGGAGGAACTTCTTCACCCAGAGAGTGGTGGCTGTGTGGAATGCTCTGCCCCAGAGGGCAGTGGAGGCCATCATTTAAGAAGGAGTTGGATAGACCTCTCAAAGATAGTGGAATCAAGGGTTATGGAGATAAGGCAGGAACAGGATACTGATTAGGAATGATCAGCCATGATTATATTAAATGGCGGTGCAGGCTCGAAGGGCTGAATGGCCTACTCCTGCACCTATTGTCTATTGTCTATTGTCTAAAGGCTAACACACCTTATGCCTTCTTAACAACCCTAACAAGCTGCATTGAATTTTCAGAGATCTATGTACATGGACACCGAGATCTCTCTGTTCATCTACCTTGCAAGTCGTCTTACCGTTAACACATTTCTCTGCATTCGTGTTCCTCCATCTAAAGTGAATCACCTCACAAGTTTCCGCATTAAACTCCATTTGCCTTCTCTCAGCAAAGCTCTGCATCTTATCTATGTCCCTCTGCAACCTACAACATCCTTTGGCACGATCCACAACTCTACCGACCTTAGTATCATCCGCAAATTTACTAACCAATCTTTCTACGCCGTCATCCAGTTCATTTATAAAAATGACAAAGAACAATGGATAGATACTTGCGGTACCCCACTGTAACTGAACCCCTGGATGAACATTTCCCATCAACGATCAACCTCTGCCTTCTGTCAGCACGCCAATCTCTGATCCAAACCGCTAAACAACCCTCAACCCCATGCCTCCGCATTTTTTGGAAATAGGCTACCGTTGGGAACCTTTACAAGTGCCTTACTGAAATCCATATACACCACATCAACCGCTTTACCCTCATCCAGCTCTTTGGCCACCTTGTCAAATAACTCAATCAGGTTTGTATGCACGACCTACCCTTCACAAAACCATGTTTATTAGCCCTATCAATTTATACCTTGCGAGATGATGTTAAATCCTATAACTTATAACCTTTTCCAATGCTTTATCCACAAATAAAGTAAGGCTCACTGATCTGTAATTCACAGGGTTTTCTCTACTCCCCTTCTGGAACAAGAGTACAGCATTTGCTGAGTTTCGAAGATTGAGAGGGGATCTGATTGAGACGTATAAAATTATGAAAGGATTGGACACTGTGGCAGTAGGAAACATATTTCCACTGATGGGTGAGTGCCGAACCAAAGGACACCGCTTAAAAATACGGGGTAGACCATTTAGGACAGAGCTCAGGAGAAACTTCTTCACCCAGAGGGTGGTGGCTGTGTGGAATGCTCTGCCCCAGAGGGCAGTGGAGGCCCACTCTCTGGAATCATTTAAGAAGGAGTTGGATAGAGCTCTCAAAGATAGTGGAATCAAGGGTTATGGAGATAAGGCAGGAACAGGATACTGATTAGGAATGATCAGCCATGATTATATTAAATGGCGGTGCAGGCTCGAAGGGCTGAATGGCCTACTCCTGCACTTATTGTCTATTGTCTATTGTCTAAAGGCTAACACAACTTATGCCTTCTTAACAACCCTATCAAGCTGCATTGGAATTTCAGAGATCTATGTACATGGACACCGAGATCTCTCTGTTCATCTACCTTGCAAGTAGTCTTACCGTTAACACATTTCTCTGCATTCGTATTCCTCCATCCAAAGTGAATCACCTCAAACTTTTCCGCATTAAACTCCATTTGCCATCTCTCAGCAAAGCCCTGCATCTTATCTATGTCCCTCTGCAACCTACAACATCCTTTGGCACGATCCACAACTCTACCGACCTTAGTATCATCCGCAAATTTACTAACCAATCTTTCTACGCCGTCATCCAGTTCATTTATAAAAAGGACAAAGAACAATGGATAGATACTTGCAGTACCCCACTGGTAACTGAACCCCTGGATGAACATTTCCCATCAACGATCAACCTCTGCCTTCTGTCAGCACGCCAATTTCTGATCCAAACGCTAAACAACCCTCAACCCCATGCCTCCGCATTTTTTGGAAATAGGCTACCGTTGGGAGCCTTACCAAGTGCCTTACTGAAATCCATATACACCACATCAACCGCTTTACCCTCATCCAGCTGTTTGGCCACCTTGTCAAATGAACCTCCCCTTCACAAAACCATGTTTATTAGCCCTATCAATTTATACCTTGCTAGATGATGTTAAATCCTATAACTTATAACCTTTTCCAATGCTTTATCCACAAATAAAGTAAGTCTCACTGATCTGTAATTCACAGGGTTTTCTCTACTCCCCTTCTGGAACAAGAGTACAGCATTTGCTACCCTCCAGTCTCCTAGCACTATTCATGTAGACAATGACGACATAAAGATCGAAGCCAAAGCGTCTGTAATCTCCTTCCTGACTGTCCAGAGAATCCTAGGATAAGCCCATACAACCCAGGCGATTTATTCATTTTGACGCTTTCCAGAACTGCTCACACGTCTTCGTTTTGAACCTCAATCCCATCTAGTCTAGTGGCCTGTATCTCAGTATCCTGCTCGACAACATTGTCTTTCTCCAGCGTGAATAATGATGTAAAGTATTTATTTAGCGCATCCCCATCTCATCTGACTCAATGCACAACTTTCCACTACTATCTTTGATTAGCCCTAATCTTACTCTAGTCATTATTTTATTCCTGATATACCTAGAAAAATCCTTAAGATTTTCCATGATCCTATCTTCTAACGGCTTTTCATGTCCTCACTGGCTCGTCTTATATCTTTCTTTAGGTCTTTCCGGGCTATTTTATAGCTCTTAAGCGCTCTAACTGAGCCCTTCATGTCTCACCATAACATCAGACTTATTCTTCCTTTAGACAAGAGATTCAACTTCCTTAGTAAACCACGGCTCCCTAGCTCGACCATTTCCTCTCTGTCGGACAGGTACATACTTATAAAGGACACATAGTATTTGTTCCTTGAATAAGCTTCACATTTCAATTGTACCTCATCTCTTCAGTTTCCTTCCCCATCCTATGCATCCATAATCTTGCCTCATTGCATCATAATTAGCTTTCTCCCAGCTACAACTCTTGCTCTGCCGTATATAGCTATCCCTTTCCATCATTCAAGTAAACATAACCAAATTGTGGTCGCTATCAACAAAGTGCTCACCTACCTCCAAATCTAAAATCTTGTCCAATTCATTACCCAGTACCAAATCCAATGTGGCATCGCTCCTTGTTGATCTGTCTACATACCGTGTCGGGAAACACTCCTGTACACACATTTGACAAAAAATGACACATCTAAAGTACTTGCACTATAATATTCCCAGTCAATATTTGGAAAACTAAAATCCCCCATAAAAATTACGCTGTCACTCTCGCTTGTATCAAGAATCGTTTTTGCTATCCTTTCCACGACGTCTCTGGAACTATTTGGAGGCCGAGAGAAAACTCCCAACAGGGTGACCTCTTCTTCCCTGTTTCTAACCTCAGCTCTTATTACCTCAGCAGATGAGTCCTCAAACGTCCGTTTTGACACTGTGATACTGTCCTTGATTCACAATACCATACCATCCCCCCAACGCCCCCATCTCTTACCATCTTCCCTCTTCTTAATTAAACATCTCAATCCCGGAACCTGCAATAACCATTCTTATCTCTGCTCTACAATGTCTCTAAAATGGCCACAACATCGAACTCCCACGTAGTAACCCAGGCTGTAAGTTCACCGACTTCATTCTGGATGCTCCTTGCATTAAAGTAGACACACTACAAACCAGCTTCTTCCTTGATGGTGGCCTCTTGCGACGTTGAAACCATTTTTCTTACCCTCACGATTGTCAACCTCCTGTATATTGGAACTACAATTTCAGTTCCCATACCCATTTGAATGAGCTGAAACTGTTCCGGAGAGTATTAGCAAATTCCCCCTCACCCAATGAAATTGGTATCCCTCTGGTTCAGGTGAAGACCATCCTGTTTGGAGATGATCCACCTACGCCAGAAAGAGACCCAATTATCCAGGAATCCAAAACCTCAATCCTACATCTTCCCTTTAGCCTCGTGTTAACTCCTCTTGCTCCCTATTTCTCGCCTATTAAATTCATTCAATTCTTTGTAATTACTTGCCATGGAATCTGCACTATGCCTCAGAGGTAATCATCACATTTCTTTAGCCAGCACCTTCAAAACCTACAAACACATCCACCCATAAGGACAAGTGCAAGAGATACTTGGGAACACCATCATTGACAAGTTTTCCTGAAAGTCACTTGCCCATCCTGCCTTGGAAACATATCATTGTTCATTTAGGGTTTTTGGGTCAAAATCCTCGAATTCCCTCTGAATGGCATTTTGGTTCTATCTACACCAAATAGCCTTCAGCAGACTAAGAAACGATCAATTCCAAGGCAAACTGGGATGAACAATAAACAATGGCCCCATGGACACATTCAAATAAATACAAGTTACTCAGTTCACCCGTAGTTCTGAGATTATTTTCTGTCATCCACCCAGAAACCAGAAACAATGTGTGCACCTCGCCTGGAATAGGCTATCTCCATCAGCTAATGGATACATCGATGGACGGCATTGTGGGAGATGATAGAATTCACATCTACTCCTGCCTGGGAAGTTCTGGATCATAGGCACTCAATGTGACCTTCATGGTTAATGTGAGCCCTGTCTTCGCCTGGTGTAACTCTAAATAATTTGTTGAAAGGGATTGGGTGACCCAGCTGTGACACAACCTCGTCTTTGAACAAGACTTACCTCACTCTGTGCTCCTGCTTTCCCAATTTGTTGGGGAAGTATTCCTGGAAAACTCAGGATGTATTGGTCATATCCAACCTGCCTCAACTCCCTGCCCTAGCCCGACATCAGCCTCCTACTTCTTTACACGGCATTCCCCATTCTACAATGTTTTCTTAGTTTGTCAGTCACATTGGATATCCTCAGTGAATCTATGCTGCAGCTGAAGCACAACTGAGAAAACCATTCCCACCCAACCTCTCAAATTACTTTCCACAGAGATAAGTATGTTACATTCCACAAATACACAGCATGACCACTTATTGGTGATTAGAGTAGTTCCATTCCCTGTCTTTGATCTCTTCTGTTCATTTCCCTTGCTTTGGAGACAGTGTCAGATGTTCAAGTACTCTCAACAATCTGAATATTGGGACACTTCATCTCTCCAGAGAAATGAATGACAGTGTATATTGTACCATTTTCTGATGGTCAGCATCTTGAACACTAACACCAGTGGTGCCTGTGGATGTAAAATTGAAACATAGAAAACGTAGGAGGCTATTTGGCCTTTCGAGCCTGTTCCATCATTCATCGCAATCATGGCTGATCGTCCAACTCAGTAGCCTAATGCTGCTTTCTCCCC
>NC_057717.1:6620593-6630612 GCF_004010195.1 Chiloscyllium plagiosum | reverse complement strand
GGGCATCTGATTTAGACATATAAGATTATTAAAGGATTGGAGACTCTGGAGGCAGGAAACATGTTTCCGCTGATGGGTGAGTACCGAACCAGAGGACCCAGCTTAAAAATACAAGGTCGACGATTTAGGACAGAGATGAGGAGCAACGTCTTCACCCAGAGAGTGGTGGCTGTGTAGAATGCTCTGCCCCAGAGAGCAATGGAGGCCCAGTCTCTGGATTAATTTAAGAATGAGTTGGATAGAGCACTGAAGGATAGTGGAATCAAGGGTTATGGAGATAAGGCAGGAACAGGATACTGATTAAGGATGATCAGCCATGACCATATTGAATGGTGGTGCAGGCTCGAAGAGCATAGAGGCCTACTCGTGCACTTATTGTCTATTGTCTATTGTCTATTGTCTATTTATTGAAATCATTCTGTTCATTAAATTAAAAAAAATATAAAACACAAGTACTAAGTTAGGCCGAAGAATGTTTTTGGAGCAAAAGACGTTCCTATTCACTCCGTCTGTAAATTGTGAAGGAGAAAAGGTGGCCTTTAGTAGATTGATGGGCTCTTCTTATCGGATGCAGGAGTTTAGGGAGATTTTACATGTTACTTATAAAACATCATATCGTTTCATTGTTTTTAATTTTAGCAAAGTACTAAGTTCAAATTTTATTGGATTCTAGAATCTTGGGGCACAATTTAAACTGCTTGGTCAAATTTGAATTATGTTTCCACAGCAAAACAGCAGTACAATTGGTTTTGACCTAGTTTTACATTGAAACTTCGTTCAGAACAATTTGTACTGTGATAGGAAGTCCTTGCTGGCTCTTCAAATTTCCTAAAGGTACAGTACATCTACATATTCATAACTAGATAAATAGACAAAGTATTAAACGGATATTTGACCATTGCTGGCAAATGTGATGAGATTAGTTTCGGACAACTTATCAGCATGGATGAGTTGGACTGAACAGATAACTCAGATTGACATAAAGATATTCTTTTCCCCTGAGGTCTGTGCTGACTGTAAAATTCTCATTCCCAGGATGCAGGACTGTCTGGCTTACGGAAAGTATTCAAGTTTGAGCTTCATAGTTCACGGATGGACAAAGGAGCCAATCTTTGTTTAGATCAGACAGGAGCGGGATGTTCAAACACAATCAGATCAGCAACGATCTCTCAATAGTAAAGCAGGCTCGACGGACACAATAGCCAGATGCTGCTCTTAACTTGTGTAGCTTTCCTAGCCAATACTACGAGGCTGCTATTGTGGCCGAAAAAAGACAATTCAACCACCCAGGATTGTTACCCTCGAATAGAACATTTAATTTCTCTAAAATGCAAAACCGAATTAAAATTACATAATTGAGCAGAGAATGAGCCCTTTAACGCTTCAACACTAAGGTACTTAAAAAGTCGGGATAAATGTGCAAATGTAGGGTTTGAAAAGTTGTAATTAGTGGAGAGTCATATGTATCAGTGTAGGCTACTCAACACATTTCAATCTTTCTGAATGATTTGGATGAGGGCAGTGAATTTATAGGTGTTCAATTAACTTATGCATTGAGATGGTCGTTCAGTAAGTTGTCAAGTGGAGTGAGACACTCCACTGGGACATAGGCAGGGGAAGTGAGTGAACAAGCATTCGTCAGAAACAGTAACATTACATATGTTATAGGAACTGGAATATTATGACACAAAGGATAAAACAACAGTAAAAAATTGAAATGGAGAGACATCCCAGAACTTGGTGATCCCGGGAGATTTGTCTGTCCTCGTTCATTAATCTAAAAAAAAGTTATCACGCAGATAGAGGAAGTGTCAGAAGATAACGAAATGATGCTTTGTTTCTGCAAAAGTATTGAACTTTCAAACAGTCGTTTTCTTCGTGCATTGTGCAATTTGATCTCATAAACTGAAGTAAATAGACAAAATTGCTTTAGAAGCAGCCAAGGCATATCGCCCTCACTCGTTCCTTGGATGAAGAGTTTATGATATCAAAATTTAGTTGGTGAGATCTGAGAATGAGTGGTGAAATTATTGAATAATAGAAGACCTTCAGCAGTGTGGATTGAGTGCTTAGTCCATGGATACTTCTGCTTTTGAAGGAGACTAAATTTTGGGGACATAGTCATTGAATAAGATCTTTTCATTTTAACACGTATTATAAAAGCATGAATCTTAAAAATAAAATCTCTTTACCGACAGAATAATACTAGTACTTCTAAAAATGGCAGGTGTTTCACTCTGGAAACATTTAGAGAGAGTTCATGACATTCAGTCTGGGGTTGGGGTGACACTATTGCATGTTGGAACTCAGAGAAGGAGAGAATTTATGCTGCCTGTGAAGCAACAGCTGACAGCCCTCTGTCTCTCTTTACAGCAGCATGGAGAAGCTGAGAAATCCAACGTCATCTTTCCCACTCGTGGTGAATTTCTGTGGAGTATGCTTTGTAAAAATCCCCGGCAGCTGACGCAAACGTCATTCAGCCAAATACAACTGGTCAAGGACGGGAGTCCAGCACCAGCAGCTTGTGAGCGCCCAACCGCATCGTAACACCATCTAGTATTATCTGATATTTCTTCTTGGTCATGAGTTTAACTGTCATTTGGTAGAAGTGTTTCAAAGTGAAAAGGTGTGGCACTGGAAAAGCACGGCAAGTCAGGCCACTTTCGAGGAGCAGTAGAGTCGGAATTTCGGTAATAAGTGAGGAGCTTATGCTTGAAGCGTTGATACTCCTGCTCCTGGGATGCTGCCTGATCTTCTGTGTTTTTCCAGCGCCACACATTTTGTCTCTGCTCTCCGGCATCTGCAGTCCTTACTTTTTCTTCCAAAGAGTTTCAAAGATAACACGCTGAAGAGCTTTACTTTTCCTCATTGTACCTTTGTTTGTGGAGTTTTAGCTTGAAAATAACTACGACGTTTTTGCTTAATGTGTAAACTTGGCAGACTTGTTAATGTTGAACTGGATAAAGTCTGAGACCTGTATTTAGTTTCAATGTCACCAACGCAGTTATATTTTCAATAGTAGTGATTGGTGGGGATATGTGACAAGAATTGAAACAAGGATCATCAAGATTGGATGGAAAAATCCAGCATTAATCAGTTTGAACGTACTCCCCAATCAATACGATTATATTATCAATACCAACAGCATATTCCCACGTTCTATCCCTTCTACTTGATTATCATGAAGATCGATTTTAAACCAATCTGTTCCATGCTTTAATGTATACAGTGTCTTGGCTTTTCTCATCTCACCCATTTGACCGAACATTAAAACATGTTTTAGACTCCCCAAACATTAATAACATCCCGTTTGTATGTAATCTCTACAGTCATAGATTCAAAGAGTTATAGAATCCAACAACACAGAGACAGACCCTTTTGTGCAAATGGTCCGAGCTGACCAAATCATCCATCCATGCTAACCCTATTTTCCTGCACGTGGACCATATCCTTGTCAACCTTTCTTATCCAAGTATTAATCCAAATACCTTTCAATAGTTGTTAACATCCCTGCCCCAACCATGTCCACTGGCAAGTCAATCCAAAATCGTACCGCCGTCTGAGTAAAACAGTGGCCCTGCAAGTTCCCTTTTATTCTTTCCCCTCTAACATTAAACTGATGCCCTCTAGTCCTCGATTCCCCTGGTGTGGGAAAAGACTGAGTGCATTCACTCTATCCATGCCTCTCGTGAACGTATACTTTTCTATAAGATCCCCTCTTACTCTCCTAGGCTGTAAAGAGAAAAGTACTCGCTAGTCCAACCTTTCCCTGTAGCTCAGACCGTTAAGAGCTTGGCAACATCCTTGTAAATTTCTTCTGCACGCTTTCCATTTGAATAACATCCTTTCTACAGTAAGGTGACCAAAACTGAACACAATATTCAAAGCGCTCGGAAACGCTCGGGCGCCATTAACCACGCGGCCGCTGCAGCAACCGCCGCGCGAACCATGGCGTCACTTCCGCACCCACCGACCATGCAACATCGAGGATCGCCAGGAAGACCATCGCCGACAGTTTCGCGGCCTCCACGGGATCCACAGCCACCGGGAACAACACCGTTTCTGCATTCGCCACAGCCACTTTCACCCCCAGTGTTGCCGTCGTAGCATCTACTTCCACCCCCGTGACGTCACTCGCCTACATACCGATCACGCCGAATGTTCTCCGCTCCCCGCCTAAACCCGCCCCCACTCCTAGCTCCAGCCCCACACCAGGTCCAAGCTCCCAGCCCTGACGTATTTTCACCATCCCTCCAGACCTTCCACTCTCTAAGGATGAAAGATCAGTCCTCAGTAGAGGCCTTATCTTCATTCTCCTACGCTCTCGGATTAACGAGTTCAACATGCGGCGTCACATCGAACAATTCTTCTGCCGCCTTTGCCTCCACACCTACTTTTCCAACCAGGACTCCCGCCCACCCTCTGACGACCCCTTGTTCCGCCTCCAACACACCCCATCCACCTGGACACCCCGTGCTGGCCTCTTACCCACCCTCGATCTCTTCATAGCCAACTGCCACCGCGATATTAAGCGCCTCAACCTCTCCACCCCTCTCACCCAATCCAACCTCTCACCCTGGAACGTGCAGCCTTCCACTCCCTCTGCTGCAACCCCAACCTCACCATCAAACCGGCAGACAAGGGAGGCACAGTGGTAGTTTGGCGCACCGATCTTTATATTGCTGAGGCTAAACGCCAGTTCGCAGGCACCTCCTCCTACTGCCCCTTGACCATGACCCCATCTCCCACCACCAAACCATCATCTCCCAGACCATCCATAACCTCATCACCTCAGGGGATCTACCATCCACCACCTCCAACCACATAGTCCCAAAACCCCGTACCGCCCGTTTCTACCTCCTGCCCAAAATCCACAAACATGACTGCCCCGGCCGACCCATTGTCTCAGCCTGCTCCTGCCCCACCGAACACATTTCTGTATACCTTGACACGGTCCTGTCCACCTTAGTCCAGATCTCCCCACCTACGTTCGGGACACCACCCATGTCCTCGGCCTCCTCCATGATTTTCGCTTCCCCGGCCCCCAACGCCTTATCTCCACCATGGATATCCCATCCCTATACACCTCCATCCCCATCACGAAGGCCTCAAAGCCCTCCGCTTCTTCCTTTCCCGCTGAACCAACCAGTACCCTTCCACTGACACTCTCCTTCCACTGCCTGAACTGGTCCTCACTCTTAACAACTTCTCCTCCCAATCGTCCCACTTCCTCCAAAAAAAAGGAGTAGCCATGGGCACCCGCATGGGCCCCAGCTATGCCTGCCTCTTCATTGGATATGTGGAACAGTCCATCTTCAGCAGCTACACTGGCACTAACCCTCACCTTTTCCTCCACTACATCGATGACTATATCGGCGATACCTCGTGCTCCCATGAGGTTGAACAGTTCATCCACTTTACTAACACCTTCCACCCCGACCTCAAATTTACCTGGACCGTCTCAAACTCCTCCCTCGCCTTCCTAGACCTCTCCATCTCTATGTCGGACGACCGACTCAACACGGACGTATACTATAAACCGACTGACACCCACAGCTAACAAGATTATATCTCTTCCCATACTGCCCCCTGTAAAAACGCCATCCCTTATTCCCAATTCCTTCGCCTTCCCCGCATCTGCTCCCAGGAGGACGAATTCCAATACCGAACAATCCAGATGGCCTCCTTCTTCAAAATCCGCAATTTCCCCTCAGACGTGGTTGACGATGCTCTCCACCGGATCTCCTCCACTTCCCGCTCCTTCGCCCTTGAACCCCGCTGCTCCAATCGCCACCAGGACAGAACCCCACTGGTCCTCACCTACCACTCCAGCAACCTCCAGATACATCGGATCATCCTTTGGCATTTCCGCCACCTCCAAACGGACCCCACCACCAAGGATATATTTCCCTCCCCTCCCCTATCAGCGTTCCGGAAAGACCACTCCCTCCGCGACTCCCTTGTCAGATCCACTCCCCCCACCAACCCAAACTCCACTCCCAGCACCTTCCCCTGCAACCGCAAAAAATGCAAAACTTGCGCCCACACCTCCCCCGTCACGTCCTTCCAAGGCCCCAAGGGATCCTTCAATATCCATCAGAAATTTACCTGTACCTCCACACACATTATTTACTGCATCCGCTACACACGATGTGGCCTCCTATACATTGGGGAGACAGGCCGCCTACTTGCGGAATGTTTCAGAGAACATCTCTCGGACACCCTCACCGACCAACCCAACCCTCCCGTGGCTGAACACTTTAATTCCCACTCCCACTCCACAGGACAGGCAGGTCCTTGGCCTCCTCCATCGCTTGACCTGCAATCTTCTTCCCGGCCTCTCCGCCCCCACCTCGTCGCTGTCCTATCACCCTCACCTTAACATCCTTCCACCTATTGCATTCCCAACGCCCTTCCCCAAGTCCCTCCTCCCTACCTTTTATCTTAGCCTGCTTGGCACACCCTCCTTATTTCTGCCCTTTTCCAGCAACACATTTTTAAGCTCTGAACCCCAGCATCTGCAGCCCTCACTTTCTCCTACAATACTCAAAGCGCAGCCATATTAACGTACTTTACATCTGCAACATAATTTCCCAATTTCTGTACTTATTGCCCTGATTTATGAAGGCCAGTGTGTCAAAGGCCTTCTTCACTGCCGTTCTTCTAATTTTGACTCCACTTTCATAGAACCGTGCACCTGAACTCCACTACACTCCTTAACGTCCCACCATTCACCAAGAAATTCCTATCATGAGTTGACTTTCCAATATGCAAGAACTCACACTTATTGGATTCAACTTCATTTGCCGTTTCTTGGCCCACTTCTCCAGCTGATCAAGTTCCTCTTGCAATTTCTCATAATCTTCCTCATTGTGCATGTTACCAACTATTTTAATGTCATCTGCAAACTTACCAACCATGTGTTGTGCACTCTCATCCAAATCATTGATATAGGTAACAAACAGCAATGGGCTCAGCACCACCCCATAGGCACTCCACTAGTCACAGGCCTCCAATGTAAATGCATCCTTCTATTGTTACCGTCTGCTCCCTACCATCAAGGTAATTGTGTATCCAATTTGCCATATTGCCCTGAATTCCATGCAATCTAACCTTCCAGAGCAGCCTATCAAAGAGAACCTTATCAAAGGTCTTCCTGAAATCTATACAGATTACATCGACCAACTCATCAACATTCCTTGTTACTTCATCAAAGAACTCTAACAACTTTGTCAGGCATGATCTCCCACGTACAAATCCATGCTGATTTCTCTGAAACAAACCCTGCCTCCCTAAATGCATTTCTGCCTGATCTCTCAGAATCTTCTCAGAAAACGAACCCACCATAAACATCAAGCTTATTGATCTGTAATTCGCAGGCTTTTCTTTGCAGTCTTTCTTGAATGTTGTCGTAACGTTCGCTACTCTCGGGACCTCACCTGTGACTAATAGTGTTGCAAATATATCTAGCCAAGTTTCTGCAATTTCTACTCAACCCCCTTGCACTGTTCCTCGATATATCTGGTCAGGACTAAGACATGTATTCAAATTAATACACTCTACTACATCCAACAAGTCTTCTACTGTAATATAGAATGTCCCCAAGATATCACCAATAGCTTGCCCAAGTTCCCAGGTATTCAAATGTTTCTCCACAGTAAATACAAAGGAGAAATATTCATTGACAACCTTACTCCGGTTCTGCACAGACATTTCCTCTTTGGTCCTTAAGGTCTCCTATTCTCTCTCTAGTTATTCTTCTTCCTTTAATATATAAAAGAACCTCTTTGGATTCACCCTAACCTTCTGAGCCAAGACTATCTTGTTCCCCCCATTCACCCTCCTGATGTCCTTCTTCAGTAAACTCCAGTATCTTTTATATACCTACAGGGTTTCCCTTATTCCCAGCTGCCTATATCTGAACCATGCATCCCTCCTTTTTCTGGTCAAGGTCTCAATATTGCTTGTCATCCAGCGTTCCCTTTTCTTGCCAACGTTGCAGTTTACCCTCACAGGAACATATAGACCTTGAACTCTAACTATCTCACTTATAAAGGCCTCCCAATTATCGGAGATCAGTTTACGTGTAAATAAACCTTTCCCATCAACTCTGCAAGATCGTGCCTACTTCTGTTAAAATTCGTCTTAGCCCACTTTATAAGTGAACCTATGTACCAGTATTATCACTCTCCAAAATTGTTTTGAAATTAACACAACCATGTTCACTGGTCCCAAAGTGCTCCCCCACTATCACCTTAGTCACCTATCCTTCGCTATTCCACAAAAATAGTTCACGTTTTGCCCCTTTTGCACGTAGGACCCCTTATTAAATGCTTGAGGAAACATTCCTGAACACACGTAGCAAATTCCATCTAAGCCTGTACGCTCTGGCAGTCCCATTCTATGTTAGAAACATTTCAATCTCCAATGATTGCAACCTTATTGTTTTTGCAAATCTCCCCAGTCTCCCTGCATAGTTGTTCCACTAATTCCCTATTTAGGTGTCAATAGTACAAACCCAATAACGTTACCAACCCCTTCTAATTTCTTAGCTCCACCTAGAAAGCCTCACTGGATGAATCTTCAGTTATTTCATATCTGATGACTGCTGTAAAACCTTATCAATTTCCCAAAATATATTTCACTTGCTAACAAAATTTTGATAGTAGACTCTAACAGATTTCTTACACTGATGTTAGGCTGACTGTTCCGTCCATCACTGTTTTGTTTTCCTCTCGCTGTCATGTTAAACAGTAAAATTGCATTTCCCACCATCCAATCTGCAGGAACTGCTCCACACTCACTGGAATGTTGGAAGGAGGCGACAATTGACCATGTATTTATAGGCATCTGTTGACCTAAACAATCAGAAATGTCGGCCTAACGTGTTTAACAGTTTACGCTAAGCCAACACCTTCATACCAAAAATCAGTCGAGTGAAGAAACCTAGTTTTTTGCTGTGCCCCGGAGTAAATCTTCTGGGTTTTTTTCATATACAGCAATAAACCACCTGTGACTTGTTTTTTGATTCTCTATTTAAAATATGATCAGCTTTTTGAGTTTTGGTGTGAACGCGTTCACATTGTTTTACAATTTTTGCTCACTTACTGAATCTGTCTATTTCACATATATTCCTTATGTTCTAAACATAGTTTGTTCTCTTGTGTATCAGCTTCTACCTTGTGCAATGGCATGTCATCCAAACTTTCATCATCAATTTGGTTGTTTTGCAAATATACGAATACTAACGTATCCTTTGACAAGATGTCTCACAGCAGGCTCAAAATGCATTCTATGCATTCAAAACTCTCTGTGTAAAGAACCTACCACCGACCTCCCCTCTATACCTAATATCTTAAAACAATGATGCCACATGTCAGTCAATCCTTCCCTAGGGAAAAGTCTCTGGCTATTGACTCTATCCATGCCTCCCATTACCTTGCATACCTCGATCAGGTCACCACTCTTCCTCCTTCTCCCAGAGAGAAATGTCTGTGCTTAATCAACCTGTATTCATAAGGCAAGCCCTCCAATCCAGTCAGTATTTTGATAAACCTTCTGTGCACCCTCTCCAATGCCTCTGTTTCTTTTCTATAGAAGAGTGACCAGAACAGGAGACAAGATTCCAAGTGTAGTCTCAACAGGGATTTGTAGAGCTGCAGCAAAACCTTGCAGCTCTTAGTCTCAATCCCCCTGTTAATGAAAGCCAAAACAGTACTTGCTTTCTTAACAGCCTATCCACTTGGGGAACAACTTTAAGGGGTCTACATACTTGAACACCAAGATCCACCTGTTCCTCCACACAGCCAAGAAACCTGTCTTTAATCCTATATTCAGCATGCGAGTTTGAACTTCCAAAATGCATCACTTCGCATTTATCCAGGTTGAACTCCATCTGCCATTTCTCAGCCCAGCTCTGCATCCTGTCTATGTCACACTGCAGGCTGCAGTAGCCCTCTATACTAAACGACGACACCTCCAATCTTTGTGTCATCTGCATATTTACTAACTCACCCCTC
>NC_057717.1:6610931-6616703 GCF_004010195.1 Chiloscyllium plagiosum | reverse complement strand
TGTGTAGGAGAGGAGGACAAAGTGTAAATGTGTATGAGAGATCCCTAATAAGATTATACATGATAGAGAGTGAGATTTTACATTAGAGATGGAGAATGGGATTATGCCGGAGAGAGAGATTGCAAGATTTTGTTTGCAAGAGAGGGCGACAAAGAGAGACGGACAGACATGGAGAGACAGAGAGAGTTTATGCATGTGGAAGAGGTAGGGAAAGAGAGGTAGAGAGAGAGGGATGGAAAGAGAGGGACAGTGATATCGTCTACGAGAAATATTCCTCTCCTCCTGCCCAATCAGCGACCCTGAGAGGCTCCAGTATCACACACCATATTGGAATCAGGTGTTCTGTTTGGGAGCACAAAACAGAACATGGAATTAGGACGTGTTCGTGTGATGGTCGTAAGATCCATAAATTTGACGGATAATCAGAACAGAACAAAGAATGCATAGAAAAAGGCTGTACGGACCAAAGGGCTCACACCGACCTTCCAAAGAGCATCTCACCTAGACATCTGTAATTCCGCATTTCCCATGGTGATTCAACCTACACCCCAGAATGCTATGGACAATTTCCCACGGCCAATCCAGCTTACCTGCACAACTTTGTATTGTGAGAGGAAACTAGAGCACCCAGTGGAAAAACACGCAGACACGGGGAGAACATGCAGTCTCCAAACAGATAGATTTCTGGGAGTAGAATCATCTGGCCTGGTGAGATGATGGTGCTAACCACTGAGACATCTTTACTCGCTACCTACCACTGTGGAGTGCCTATCATGGGAGTATTTCTCGGAAGAGAATGCAGATTCAGCTTTATTTTGTATCTATCCCTACCCTGTACCCGTCCAGACCTAGTTTGATGGAGACATTGCAGAGAGTGAGATTAAAAGAGTAGAAGGAGCTTTAAGCTGTATCTAGTTTCATCATGGATGTTTTCTGATGTAGAAAATCTTGAGTGAGAGTTACTTTAAGTATACTTTCAGTTTGAAACTGTTCAGGAGCAACATACTGTATCAAACCCTCTGCAGTCTACATCGTAGGAGTGTTCAGTGGGGATAACATTGAGGGAGCTGGACTTAATTTTAAATGAGTACAGATATTTATTCTCTATCTACCCTGGGCTATGCCTGTCCAGGGATTATTTGATGATGACGGTGTATGGTGTGATTACATGAATATCTAGCTCTATGTTGAACATGGCCGGAGGATTTGAAAATGCTGAATGTGGAGAGCGCTTTACAGTATATCTGAATCCAGGCTATATCTGTTCTAGAGTAATTGATAGATATGATAACGAGGGAACCTTATTTTCCATTTAATATTACGATAAAAAAGAGGGGCATCTCCTTTGTATTTAACCAGATGTATTGTCCATGATATGATGGACCATGCCAGAGTCATCAAAATAATGTAAGAAGGTATTCTTGACCCTAACATTCTTATTTCAAAGACGATGTGGGGTGAATATTCCAGGAGTGATGCAGCTGGTTAAACCACTCGGCTTTAAGCAAAACACAATGTTATTGAAATATTACAGCTGAAACAATAAGAAAACAGAATTTAGAATAACTTCATTATTTGAAAACTCAAGCATCTCAGTACTGCAACTTAACGAAAGAGCTGTTCCAATTCCTGTAACATCCCATAAACACACCATTTGGTGAAAGGTAAATGTAAACAAGGACTTTACAGGCAGGAGAGATTTCTGAGCGAAAAATCAGTCAGGGATCATCTACTGAAGCATGGAACCTGTTTCAGCTGCAACAGCTTCTGTGCCTGCTATCGACAGCTTCTCTGTTACAAATAAACCAAATCAAAACAAAAACCTGAACTGGGCCACTCCTCTACCATGGTTCAACTGGGCTCTTTGTGAGACATTTTGACATCTCTGCCGTTACAACTTCTCATTTACAATAAAACCCAAGGACAAAATAACCTTCTGAAAGTGCCAGCATTATTACACTGACCTGAGAGTGTTTGATAGATTGGTTAAAGCAATACAGAAAATATTTACGTAGAAAATTCCATTTGTTTCCAAACCCAGACAGTTGTTTAGTTCAATTTTACGATGAGAATATAATGAAAAGAGTGAGCAAATCACAATCAGGGACTTTTAAATGCTCAGTCTGGTCACTGTTTGGATACTGACATTGTGGAGCTGATGTACACTCGATATGGTTTGTGAGGGTTCGATGTAAGACGCCATGTGCTGCAGGAGTCCATCAAATTTATAACATCTTGAGGGGGATTGGGTCCAAGGTGCAGAATTATATAGCTTTGGTGACACACTTGAAGTCATCAGCAGCGATAACATTGCATGACATGGTTGTTGGCAGGTCATTTATACAAATGTTGAAGTGCATTTAGACCAGAATGGAGCACTGTGAAGGTCCTTTGAACAAGCTGTCTCATGCATTTCCTTGTTGATTCGGGCTGTTTCTATTGTAAGGGATAGTGTGAATAACAGTCCAGCTCAAGTTTGGAAGAACTCTGGACAAACTTAGTAGATAGTCAGTATTTTGCAGATTGTAGTGGTGAGGTGTGGAGCACTGTTTCTGAATGCAGGTTTTGTTTTTTAAAAAATGTCATGTGCAGGAGATCTCCTGACTGCCAGGTGGTAAATTCACTGCTCTGAAGATGTTTAGTACAGTCACTGAGTTGTATAATAATTAGGTGTGTACTCTAGTAATTTAATTTTTGTTCACTTCAATTATTTATAACTGAAAAGCAATGATGTTTGGTTAATTTTCAAATACGTAAGACATACAGTGATAGCAACGCTCTATGATACAAAATGTAAAAGTGACTTGCCATATATTTCAAACAGACTAATCAAGCAACACTCAGGTACTGTCTGTAAAGCAGGATTCTGTGAACAGGACTATGACTCCGGCAACATCATCATACTCTCTGTCCCATTGACAGGAAACAGTCAGGCAGAGGGGGGCATATGTTTATAATATTAGTATAAATATATTCAACACAGTGCTCAGCATTGATGCTGGATCCTGTGGCTGCTAGGCTGCTCCGTGGCAAGTTATGGGGCAGTCAATAAAAGGGAAACATATAAGTGACCACATCGTCACCGATCTGCCTGCTGCAGATACACCTCTCCATTTCATATATTGGTAAGAAAGATCACTGCACAGTCCTTATAGGGAGGAAGGGCTATCTTCATTTTGTAGACCTTCCACCGTTTTATGTAGCAATCTGTGCGCTGAACGGCACAGCATTTGAACAGATTGAGCAACTAACAACGAGGAGTCAATGAAGTGCAGTGGGCCATCGGCAGCAGCACAACACATACAATCGGCAACCTCACGGCCCGGCATACTTCCCACTCCATAGTAACCATCACGGCACGGCATACATCCCACTGTATTATAACCATCACGGCTAAACATACCTCCCACTGTATAGGAACCATCTAGCCAGGGATCCTCGCTGTGTCAGTGAAGAGTACAGAAGGATATGTTGGGAGCGGAACCAGCCAGACCTCGATATGAGGGGACAACCTAGAAAAAAATCTTACTGCCTACAACTACAAAGCAGGCCAACTTGCATGCTAAGAAGCATAAGCAGCCAGTGCTGGACAGAGCTCAGTGATCCCCCAGTCAATGGTGCAGATCTATCTTCACAGTCCTGTCACATGTAGTTATAAAAGGCAGTGGAAAATGGAAGAGTGCATTGAAGGAGGAGGCTGCCCTCTAACAATGAAATTCCCAGTTATGGGGGAGTGCAACACATCAGGGAAACAAAAGAAAGCTGCTGCATTTGGAACAATCTTCAGCCAGAAGTGCTGAGCAGATGATTCATTTCAGCCTCCTTGAGTAAGCCCCAGCATCACAGACACCAACCTTCAGACAATTCAATTCACTCCACACAATGTCAAGAAATGGCTGGAGACACTGCAAACTGTGTTTTAACTCCAGAGATTGCCACATCTCTAACCAAGCTGATCCATTTCAGCAAGAACACTGACACCTACCAATAGAGTGCCCATGTGTGTCCTGTACACAAAAAGCAGGGCCCTTGTATTCCAGCCAGTCACTGACCCATCGGTGTAGGTTCTACCGTGGAAATATGATGGAAAGTGTCAGTAATAATGGGATCAATCAGCAATAACGAGCTCAGTGTCATTCAGTTAGTGACCCGCCAGTCTCTCTGAGTTCCTGAGTCCATTGCAAGCTCAGTTCAAAAGAGTGGAACTTCAAAGGGACATTGAGCGTAATTACTCTTCATATGAAGGCACCATGTAACAGGGTGTGACAATAGGAGCCCAAGTGTAATTATACTTACTCAGAATCTGGAGGAATTACTCTCCTGGTTGGAATTATCCCCAGCAAAAATAATGCCTGTTGTCAATGTGAGTAATTATCCCCGGCAACAATGCAACAAGAAACAAAAAAAGGAAAAAACGTAAACAAGGAGTTAGGAGAGGGAAAAGCCACCATGAGACAAATCAGTCTTTGGCAAACAGGATGAAGGAAAATCCCAAATTGGTTTATCAGGATTAAGAGCGTAGCCAGAGACATTAGGCACACTCAAGGACAAATGATGGGAATTTCAACGTGGAGCTGGAGGAAGTGTGTGAAATCCTTAACAAACACTTTTCATTCGTATTCAAAATGAGAAGGACGTGGTTTATGGTGAGTTGAGAGAAGGATATGTTGATATTACAGAGCATTTTAATATTCAGTCACAGGAGAGATTCCAGAGAACTGCATAATAGCAAATATTGTTTCCTTGTTGAAGAATGGCAGCAGGGTAATCCTGGAAATTTTAGGTTGTAAGCCTTATGTCAGTGGCAGGGAAACTATCAGAGGTTCTTAGAAATAGAGCTGCCTCCTTGGATAGAGAAAAGGTAGATTTAAGTTAATGTGAACAATTGCGGGAGGAGGCACTTTAGAAGGTCGGCTGCATGAAAGAAATACACAGTAGATGGAAAAATTCGTACGAGCATCAATATTCGAAGACATCTCAGGTTACAGTTCCATCGTCCCCTGAAAGTGACAACAGGGATGGATACGGTGGGAAAGAAGACTTATGGCAAGCTTGTGGACATCTATCAGAGCATACAGTATAAACATTGACAGGTCATGTTGCAGCTCTATTTACTATGGGCACATTTGAAACATTGTTGCCACACCAGCAAAACAACGTGCAGGTGTTTGAGATGGTATGGAAAAGTTTTACCAGGATGTTGTCTGGGTTGGAGAGCATTAGCCTTAAGAAGAAATTGGACAAACTTGGTTTGATTTTTACTTGGACATCAGTGACTGACGGGCTATCTATCAAAGAAAAAGAGAGAGCCTATAAAGTGGCCAAGAGCACTGGGAAATCAGAAGATTGGGAAGGCTACAAAAACAAACAGAGGATAACAAAGAGAGAAACAAGGAAGGAGAGGATCAAATATGAAGGTAGGCGAGCCAGTAATATTAGAAATGTGAGTAAACGTTTCTTTCAATACATAAGAAACAAACGACAGGCAAAAGTAGACATTGGGCCACTTCAAACTGATGCTGGAAGCCTCGTGACGGGAGATAAGGAAATAGCAGGAGAATTAATAAGTACTTTGCATCAGTCTTCACAGTGGAAGACATGAGTAATATCCCAACAATTAAAGGGAGTCAGGGGGCTGAGTTGAGTATGGTTGTCATTACAGAAGAAAAAGTGCTAGAAAAGCTAAAAGGTCTTAAAATTGATAAATCTCCTGGCCCTGATGGGTTACATCCCAGAGTTCTGACGGAGGTGGCTGAGGAAATAGTGGAGGCA
>NC_057717.1:6607433-6610431 GCF_004010195.1 Chiloscyllium plagiosum | reverse complement strand
TGGAGGAGAGCTCACTTCAGGAGTATGTGTCCAACCCAAGAGAGCATGTACTGTTGGACCTTGTCCTTTGGAAAAGGTGGGGGCAAGTGGATCCAACGTCAGTAGGGGAACGATATGGGGAGTAGCGATCATTTTATTGTAAAGTTCAGGATGATGGTAACGAATGATATGCAATAAGTGAGAGCGAGAAACATTCGTTGACTGAGAGCAGCCTTCAATGGGGCAAGAATAAAGCTGGGGACTTTTCAAGAACGCCAGAGAAATGGTAGTTTTAAATAGTGTGAACCACGTCAGACTGAGCTGGGATTATGGAGATGGGGTTGCAGTGTGACCACGACTGAGAACTGAATAATCAAAGGTTTTCCCGATTTCTACAGGAAGGATAAGTAGGCCAACACAGTGAAGTAGCATTGTGTATAAAGGATGGGATCAGTATTATTGTGATGCTAATCAATTCACACAATGCTCCTTCCTGCCCTCTCACTTCATCCCTGCGTATTGATCCTATCAGATATTGGTAACCTTTTAAAACTTCAGAAAATAGCACAGTATAGAGATCACTCTGTCCACGGTCTGCATTGGAAAAGATGTAACGTTGTTTTTTAAAGCCCAATTCTGTCTCCCCGGATACTGTAGGACATTGCGTGCAGATCCCGGCGGTTTTTAAAATGGTTTGAGAGTTTCTGCATCTACTCCACTTCCATGTGTGACTCCCAGATCCCGACCAGACTCTGGGTGATATAATAACCTTCCTCACCACTTCTGTCATATTTAAACAAATTACATTAAAGATTCACCGCTGGTAACTGAGCTCTCCAACAACAACAAGATGTTGTCTCCTTTTCTATCCAGGTCCCTGACAATATGTGCACCCCAATCAAGTCTCCTCTCAGCACCCTCCGTTCCAATATTTCCACATAACTGCACTTCCACTGTCACAGGCTGGAGAATCTCCTCTGTACTCTCTCGAGACCAATTCCATCCTTCCATGTGATGGGGTGACCAGAACTGCACACAATCCCCAAACTGTGACTGAACTCATTATTGATACAGTTCCTGCATACATTTCCTGTTCTGAAATTCTGCACTTTGGCTGATATAGGAAATTGTGCCATTTGCTCATTAACGAGATTATTGGTGTTTCCAGCTTCCTTAATTTACCTGCCCACACTGACCATATTCTCATTTATTGTACATTCTTCTCTATTGTCGAGGTTCCCAAATGCCTTGTCTTGCACTTCTCTGGGTTGTTTGCTCCATTCACCTGGACCCCATAGTTTCTGTTTTTACCTGCCATGGGATCTCTCGCCAAATCCAAATAAGTCACATGCAGTTACACGTTACTGCCTCAGACCGATACAGTCAGATTAATTACACACGAACTTCCTTGAACAAATCCAGACCGACTGTCCTGGAGTCCCTGGGACTTCCTCAGTGACTGTTTATCCACTATCGCAGATTCCAGCCTCGAAATTTTCAGTCAGTCCCTTGCTTCACATTAAACAAAGCTGTGCTGTTAGCTGTTATCCAATCCTCCGACACCATCCCTGCATGCAGGGAGGACTGGATAATGGGGGTAACGAAAAGGCAGGGAATTTTCGCCGGCTCCTTTTAACAGTCTGGAACATTGTGTTACCCCTATTTTAAGGATTTGAATCTCCTGTATAATTCTCTGCTCCAAGTTGGTGCTCCCAATATTTAACATGCATCCTTATTTTGATTCAGGCAGACAGACGACTAAACCTCATGATTTGGTCAAGTCCCGTTTTGGACCAGTTTCATGGAAGGTTTGTCTCCACAAGGTGAAGTCCATTTTCTCATTATACCGTCCCAATCCGCCTCATTAACTACCTTCCCTGGCCACGTGGTCTTCCTCTCCTCTGACACTAACGCGATGATTTTCCCCTTCATCATAACAACTGCCCACTACCTGGATATCCCAGAATGCACTAGCCTCCCTGTTCCAGGGGCCATCTTAAATAAATTGCACTCTTGGATTGTCAAGCCAAAGCTGCCCTGGACATGGCAGAGGGGATAAAACTGTGACTTCACCTTGGGGAAACGTCCCTGAGGTTCTGGTGGATGTCATAGTGCAGGAGTGGGACATTATCTTCCTCCAGGACTGGCAGGAGAGGCCACGGCACCAGATCCTGCCAGCTTCGCCTGAGGTTGACCCCTATGTTAGTGAGGTGTCAGCCTTCTGGGTAGCAGTTTAGCAAGGAGGTCAGTGACCTTCTCCACTCCACCAGGGTAAGTGCCACCATCTGTATTTTGTGACCTCGCCCTCTCTCTCTGTTACTGCACCCACATCCCTCATGTTCTCCCACTCTCACTGAATGCAGCACCTTCTCTCGGTCTCTCTATTACCTCTTCTCTGTCCCTCTCCCCAACACTACCTTGTGTCTGTGCTGCCCACTTACTCACTCAGGACACCTCTCTACCTTTCCCCCAGCTTTACCAGCTGTAACAAACAATTCCACCTCCCTTAATACCGCTTGGTAATTCTCACATTTCGGAAGGAACCACCCCACACGAGAGTAGAAAGAGCCAAGAGGGATAGGGGGCTCCCCAACATTCAGCTCCTCACCCCATCACAGGGGAAGGATCCTGACCCTAACAACAACAAGAGGCTGTCTGACCGTGTCCAAGCTCCCGGACTGGGATCTGAGACTCCCCTTGCCTCACTGTGCTGGGCACCGTGACTGACTGTGGACAACGATACCAAACTTCCAGGGTTTGTGTCTGTGTTGAACACCAAGACAATACCGCAGGCGGATGAGCCTGGTAGCTCTGGCTGAGGGGAAACACTGCTGAGGGCAGGGTAAGGCAAGGCAATAATTCTGTGAGCAGTTAAGTCAGCTCAAAATGAGTGTGTACAAACACGGAGTGAGCAGCCCAGAGGGACAGTCCATGAGCTGGGTGTGTGTTCCTGGGCACAGTGTCCTTGCAGCAGCACTGAGTGTGTATAAACACGGAGTGAGCAGCACAGAGGGACAGT
>NC_057717.1:6596853-6606672 GCF_004010195.1 Chiloscyllium plagiosum | reverse complement strand
GAAAAAGCCTCTAGCTATCCTTCTGTCTCTGCCTTTGAAAATTTGGTAAATGTCTATCAGGTAGCCCATCAGTCACTGATGTCCAAGTAAAAATCAAACCAAGTTTGTCCAATTTCTTCTTATGGCTAATGCTCTCCAACCCAGACAACATCCTGGTAAAACTTTTCCATACCATCTCAAACACCTGCACGTTGTTTTGCTGGTGTGGCAACAATGTTTCAAATGTGCCCATAGTAAATAGAGCTGCAACATGACCTGTCAATGTTTATACTGTATGCTCTGATAGATGTCCACAAGCTTGCCATAAGTCTTCTTTCCCACCATATCCATCCCTGTTGTCACTTTCAGGGGACTATGGAACTGTAACCTGAGATGTCTTCGAATATTGATGCTAGTACGAATTTTTCCATCAACTGTGTATTTCTTTCATGCAGCTGACCTTCTAAAGTGCCTCCTCCCGCAATCGTTCACATTAACTTAAATCTACCTTTTCTCTATCCAAGACTCCAGCTGCTGCATCCTCTGGCATTCATCGACACGATCCACAACTCACCCAATCTATTCACAGATGTCCAGTTACAAAAACACCCTTCTACCAATACTCTGTCTTATATGACGAAACAGTTCTCTATCCATTTTACCAAGGAACCGCTGATACTTTTTGACTCCAACTACTGTATGAGCCTGCCATAAGGAACCATATCAAAGGCCTTACTAAGGTCCATATGGCCAACGTCAAGCCCCATACCCTGATCCATCACCTTTGTCACTTTCTCAAAATATCCACTCAATTTTCTGAGACATGATCTTCACCGCAAAAAGCCATGTTGCCTTTCGTTCGTAAGTCTGTATTTTTCAGAATGTGAGGCAGCTCTATTTCTAAGAACCTCTGATAGTTTCCCTGCCACTGACATAAGGCTTACGACCTAAAATTTCCAGGATTACCCTGCTGCCATTCTTCAACAAGGAAACAATATTTGCTATTATGCAGTTCTCTGGAATCTCTCCTGTGACTGAATATTAAAATGCTCTGTAATATCAACAAATCCTTCTCTCAACTCACCATAAACCACGTCCTTCTCATTCTGAATACGAATGAAAAGTGTATGTTAAGGACTTCACACACTTCCTCCAGCTCCACGTTGAAATTCCCATCATTTGTCCTTGAGTGTGCCTACTGTCTCTGGCTACGCTCTTAATCCTGATAAACCAATTTGGGATTTTCCTTCATCCTGTTTGCCAAAGACTGATTTGTCTCATGGTGGCTTTTCCCTCTCCTAACTCCTTGTTTACGTTTTTTCCTTTTTTTGTTTCTTGTTGCATTGTTGCCGGGGATAATTACTCACATTGACAACAGGCATTATTTTTGCTGGGGATAATTCCAACCAGGAGAGTAATTCCTCCAGATTCTGAGTAAGTATAATTACACTTGGGCTCCTATTGTCACACCCTGTTACATGGTGCCTTCATATGAAGAGTAATTACGCTCAATGTCCCTTTGAAGTTCCACTCTTTTGAACTGAGCTTGCAATGGACTCAGGAACTCAGAGAGACTGGCGGGTCACTAACTGAATGACACTGAGCTCGTTATTGCTGATTGATCCCATTATTACTGACACTTTCCATCATATTTCCATGGTAGAACCTACACTGATGGGTCAGTGACTGGCTGGAATACAAGGGCCCTGCTTTTTGTGTACAGGACACACTTGGACACTTTATTGGTAGGTGTCAGTGTTCTTGCTGAAATGGATCAGCTTGGTTAGAGATGTGGCAATCTCTGGAGTTAAAACACAGTTTGCAGTGTCTCCAGCCATTTCTTGACATTGTGTGGAGTGAATTGAATTGTCTGAAGGCTGGTGTCTGTGATGCTGGGGCTTACTCAAGGAGGCTGAAATGAATCATCTGCTCAGCCCTTCTGGCTGAAGATTGTTCCAAATGCAGCAGCTTTATTTTGTTTCCCTGATGTGCTGCACTCCCCCATAACTAGGAATTTCATTGTTGGAGAGCAGCCTCCTCCTTCAATGTTCTCTTTCATTTTCCACTGTCTTTTATAACTACATGTGGCAGGACTGTAAAGATAGATCTGCACCATTGACTGTGGGATCACTGAGCTCTGTCCAGCACTGGCTGCTTATGCTTCTTAGCATGCAAGTTGCCCTGCTTTGTAGTTGAAGGCAGTAAGATCTTTTTCTAGGTTGTCCCCTCATATCTAGGTCTGGCTGGTTCCGCTCCCAACATATCCTTCTGTACTCTTCACTGACCCAGCGAGGATCCCTGGCGAGATGGTTACTACACAGTGAGAGGTATGTTTAGCCGTGATGGTTATTATACAGTGGGAAGTATGCCGGGCCGTGAGGTTGCCGATTGTATGAGTTGTGCTGTTGCCGATGGCCCACTGCATTTCATTGACTCCTCGTTGTTAGTTGCTCAATCTGTTCAAATGCTGTGCGGTTCAGCGCACAGATTGCTACATAAAACGGTGGAAGGTCGACAAAATGAAGATAGCCGCTCCTCCCTATAAGGACTGTGCAGTGATCTTTCTTACTAATATATGAAATGGAGAGGTGTATCTGCAGCAGGCAGATCGGTGATGATGTGGTCACTTATATGTTTCCCTTTTATTGACTGCCCCATAACTTGCCACGAAGCAGCCTAGCAGCCACAGGATCCAGCATCAATGCTGAGCACTCTGTTGAATATATTTATACTAATATTATAAACATATGCCCCCCTCTGCCTGACTGTTTCCTGTCAGTGGGACAGAGAGTATGATGATGTTGCCGGAGTCATAGTCCTGTTCACAGAATCCTGCTTTACAGACAGTACCTGAGTGTTGCTTGATTCGTCTGTTTGAAATATATGGCAAGTCACATTTACATTTTGTATCATAGAGCGTTGCTATCACTTTATGTCTTATGCATTTGAAAATTAACCAAACATCATTGCTTCTCAGTTATAAATAATTGAAGTGAACAAAAATTAAATTACTAGAGTACACACCTAATTATTATACAACTCAGTGACTGTAGTAAACATCTTCAGATCAGTGAATTTACCACCTGGCAGTCAGGAAATCTCCTGCACATGACATTTTTTTAAAAAACAAAACCTGGATTCAGAAACAATGCTCCACACCTCACCACTACAATCTGCAAAATACTGACTATCTACTAAGTTTGTCCAGAGTTCTTCCAAACTTGAGCTGGACTGTTATTCACACTATCCCTTACAATAGAAACAGCCCGAAACAACAAGGAAATGCATGAGACAGCCTGTTCAAAGGACTATCACAGTGCTCCATTCTGGTCTAAATGCACTTCAACATTTGTATAAATGACCTGCCAACAACCATGTCATGCAATGTTATCGCTGCTGATGACTTCAAGTGTGTCATCAAAGCTATATAATTCTGCACCTTGGACCCAATCCCCCTCAAGATGTTCTAAATTTGATGGACTCCTGCAGCACATGGCGTCTTACATCGAACTCTCAAAAACCATATCGAGTGTACGTCAGCTCCACAATGTCAGTATCCAAACAGTGACCAGACTGAGCATTTAAAAGTCCCTCATTGTGATTTGCTCACTCTTTTCATTATATTCTCATCGTAAAATTGAACTAAACAACTGTCTGGGTTTGGAAACAAATGGAATTTTCTACGTAAATATTTTCTGCATTGCTTTAACCAATCTATCAAACACTCTTAGGTCAGTGAAATAATGCTGGCACTTTCAGAAGGTTATTTTGTCCTTGGGTTTTATTGTAAATGAGAAATTGTAACGGCAGAGATGTCAAAATGTGTCAGAAAGAGCCCAGTTGAACCATGGTAGAGGAGTGGCCAGTTCGACCAGTTCATGTTTTTGTTTTGATTTGGTTTATTTGTAACAGAGAAGCTGTCGATAGCAGGCACAGAAGCTGTTGCAGCTGAAACAGGTTCCATGCTTCAGTAAATGATCCCTGACTGATGTTTCTCTCAGAAATCTCTCCTGCCTGTAAAGTCCTTGTTTACATTTACCTTTCACCAAATGGTGTGTTTATGGGATGTTACAGGAATTGGAACAGCTCTTTCGTTAAGTTGCAGTACTGAGGTGCTTGAGTATTCAAATAATGAAGTTATTCTAAATTCTGTTTTCTTATTGTTTCAGCTGTCGTATTTCAATAACATTGTGTTTTGCTTAAAGCCGAGTGGTTTGACCAGCTGCATCACTCCTGGGATATTCACCCCACATCGTCTTTGAAATAAGAATGTTAGGGTCAAGACTACCTTCTTAAATTATTTTGATGACTCTGGCATGATCCATCATATCATGGACAATACATCTGGTTAAATACAAAGGAGATGTCCCTCTCTTTTATCGTAATATTAAATGGAAAATAAGGTTCCCTCGTTATCATATCTATCAATTACTCTAGAACAGATATAGCCTGGATTCAGATATACTGTAAAGCGCTCTCCACATTCAGCATTTTCAAATCCTTCGGCCATGTTCAACATAGAGCTAGATATTCATGTAATCACACCATACACCGTCATCATCAAATAATCCCTGGACAGGCATCGCCCAGGGTAGATAGAGAATAAATATCTGTACTCATTTAAAATTAAGTCCAGCTCCCTCAATGTTATCCCCATTGAACACTCCTACGATGTAGACTGCAGAGGTTTGATACAATATGTTGTTCCTGAACAGTTTCAAACTGAAAGTATACTTAAAGTAAGTCTCACTCAAGATTTTCGACATCAGAAAACATCCATGATGAAACTAGATACAGCTTAAAGCTCCTTCTACTCTTTTAATCTCACTATCTGCAATGTCTCCATCAAACTAGGTCTGGACGGGTACAGTGTAGGGCTAGATACAAAATAAAGCTGAATCTGCATTCTCTTCCGAGAAATACTCCCATGATAGGCACTCCACAGTGGTAGGTAGCGAGTAAAGATGTCTCAGTGGTTAGCACCATCATCTCACCACGCCAGATGATTCTACTCCCAGAAATCTGTCTGTATGGAGACTGCATGTTCTCCCCGTGTCTGCGTGTTTTTCCACTGGGTGCTCTAGTTTCCTCTCACAATACAAAGTTGTGCAGGTTAGCTGGACTGGCCGTGGGAAATTGTCCATAGAATTCTGGGGTGTAGGTTGAATCGCCATGGGAAATGCGGAATTACAGGTGTCTAGGTAAGATGCTCTTTAGAAGGTCGGTGTGAGCCCTTTGGTCCGTACAGCCTTTTTCTATGCATTCTTTGTTCTGTTCTGATTATCCGTCAAATTCATGGATCTTATGACCATCACACGAACACGTCCTAATTCCATGTTCTGTTTTGTGCTCCCAAACAGAACACTTGATTCCAATATGGTGTGTGATACTGGAGCATCTCAGGGTCGCTGACTGGGCAGGAGGAGAGGAACATTTCTCGTAGACGATATCACTGTCCCTCTCTATCCCTCCCTCTCGCTCTACCTCTCTTTCCCTACCTCTTCCACATGCATAAACTCTCTCTCTCTCTCTCTCCATGTCTGTCCATCTCTCTTTGTCGCCCCTCTCTTGCAAGCAAAATCTTACAATCTCTCTCTCCGGCATAATCCCATTCTCCATCTCTAATGTAAAATCTCACTCTCTATCATGTATAATCTTATTAGGAATCTCTCATACACATTTACACTTTGTCCTCCTCTCCTGCACAATCTCATTTTTTTCCTCTTATACCCAATGTCACTATCTCTGTTTCATGTAGAATCTCTCTCTCCCTCCCACTCATGCACAACCTCATGACCACATTCTCTTATGCAGACTCTCACTCATACTCAATCTAGCTATCTCTCTCTTATTCACAATCTCACTGTCTCTTTCTCTCTCGTGTACACAATCTCGCTATCTCTTTCTCATATTCAATCTGTCTTTCATACACAATGACTTTCTCAAACCAAATTTCATTCTATTTTATATTCAATCTCACTTCGTTTCTCTCTCATACACAATCTCACTATCTCTGTCATATATGTAATCTCACGATCACTTTCTGATACTCAATCATGCTAATTTCTTCTCTCATACGCATACATTTGACCTCTCCACAAATTATGTGTGTTTGTTCATATATTGATATATAGGAACACAGGTAGATGCACACAGAATAGATAGATCTAGATAGACAGACAGAGATGCTAATCAAGCTCTCACACAATCTCACTACTTCTCTCTCTCTTCATCCTGCACATTCACAAACGCTTTCTCATGCACAAACTGACTATCTCTCTATCTCTCTGACGAACAATTTCACTCTTCCTTTCTGATACTCAATGAGTCCTATCGTATCCAATCATGAATAGTGGTGGAAGACTAAACAACTCGCTGGAGGAGGAGGCTCCACGAGTATCTGCATCCTGAATGATGGAAGGGCCCAGCACATTACCATAAAAGATAAGGCTGAACATTTTTGCTGTAATATTTATTCGGAAATGGATGATTAATCTCGGTTTCCTCCAAAGATCCCCAGCATCACAGATACCAGTCTTCAGCCAATTCGATTCACTGCACGTGTTGTCAAGAAATGGTTGGAGGCAAAGGCTATAGGCCCTGGTAATGGTCAGCAATAATGCTGGAGATTTGTGCTTCAACACTTTCTGTTTCCCGAGCCAAGCTATTCCAGAGAAGTTATACTGGCATCTAGCCAACAATACGGAAAATTGTCCAGGTATATCCTGCACATGCAAACCAGTACCAATTAAACCCAGATAATTCCCTTTAATCAGTCTATTCTTGGTCATCAGTAACGTGCAGGAAGAAGTAATCAACAGTGTAATCCTGCAACAGCTGCTCAGCAATAACCAGCTCAGTGACAACCAGTTTGCGTTCCACCAAGGCCTCTCTGCTCCTGATCTCATGCCAGCCTTGGGTCAAACATGGAAAAAAGAGCTGAATTCCAGAGAGGAGGTGAGAGTGACAGTCCTTGACATCAATGCAGCATTCAATTGCGTGTGGCATCTAGGAGCCCTGGCAAAACTGGAATCAATGTGTATCAGGGAAACACCTCTCCACTTGTTCGAATCACATCCGACACATGGATAGATGATTGTGGTTGTTGGAGTTCAGTCATCTCAGCTCCAGGAAATCTCTGCAGGAGTATCTCAGGGTAGTGTCCTAGGTCCAACCATCTTCACCTGCTTCATCAATGACCTCCCCTCCATTTTAAGGTCAGAATTGGGATGTTCGCCAATGATTGTGCAATGTTCAGCACCTATCATGACTCCTCAGGTACTGAAGCAGAACATGTTCAAGTGCACCAAGATCTGGATAATATCCAGGCTTGGGCTGACAAGGGGCAAGTATCATTCATGCTACACAAATGCCAAGCTATGACCATCACTATTAAGAGATAGTCTAACCAGCATGTCTTGGAATTGAATGGTGTTACCATCACTGAATTCCCCACTATCAATATCCTGGGGTTATCATAAATCAGAAACTCACTGGACTAACCACAGTGGCCAGAAGAGCAAGTCCAAGGCCAGAAATACTGTGGCGAGTAAGTCATCTGCGGACTCCCTGCTTGCCTGGATAGGTGCAGCATCAAATGCACTCAAGAAGCTTGACACCATCCAGGAGAAAGCAGCTCAGCTTGATTGACACCGCACCCACAAGCATCCAGTCCCCCCACCACAGACACTCGCTAGCAACAGTGTGCGCCATCTACAAGATATACTGGAGAAATTCAACAACGATCCAAATCTATGACCACTTCCACCTAGAAGGACAAGGACAGCAGATATATGAAAACACCACCGCCTTCAAGTTCCTCTCCAAGCCACTAATCGACCTGCCTGAGAAATATATTGGTGTGGCTCAACACACAGCAGTTGGACTGCAGCGGTGCAAGAAGGAAGCTCACTACCACCTTCTCAAGGGCAAATAGAGACGGGCAATATATGACAGTCAGCCAACAGAATGAATAAATGAAAACAAAACCTCACGAGCTTTCATTCTGCCCCTCACACACAATCCCATTATGCCTCGCTCAAAAACAACCTCACTCTCTCTGTCTTTCTCTCTCTCTGTCACTCATACAAAATCTCATGATCTCTCTCATGCAGTCTCACTTTCTCTGTCTTGCATAATCTCACTACATCATGCAAAATCTCATTGACTGTCAAACACAATCTTGCTATCTTTCCATCATACAAAATCTCACTATCTCTATCTCTCTTACGCAATCAAACTATCCCTGTATCCCAACCCTCGGACTCAGTACCGCCTTCTTGACCTACAATCTTCTTCCCGACCACTCCGCCCCCACCCCCTCTCTAGCCTATCACCCTCACCTTATCCTCTTTCCACCTATCGCATCTCCAATGCCCCTCCCCCAAGTCCCTCCTCCCTACCTTTTATGTTAGCCTGCTTGGAACACTCTCCTCATTCCTGAAGAAGGGCTTCTGCCCAAAACGTCGATTCGTCTACTCCTTGGATGCTGCCTGACCTGCTGCGCATTTCCAGCAACACATTTTCAGCTTTTTCCCTGAATCAATCCTGTTTGCATGTGAACAAGCATATAGATCTCACTCTCTCATACGCAGTCCCTTCTGAATCAAGAAAAGATCTATCTGTCTTAAATACACAAAAGGACTTGGCCTCCATAGCATTCTGCAGCAATGTGTCACACAGGTTCAACACTCACTGGCTGAAGGAATTCCTCCCCATCTCAGTTCTATAGGATCATGCCTTCACTCTCAGTCTATGCCCTCGGATTCTAATCTGACCTAGTAGTGAAAATATCTTTTAGACATTCACTTTTTCAAGACCCCTCAGTACTCTCTACATTTCAAACAGACCCTACCCTCATTCTTCCAAACTCCATCGAGTACACACCCAGAATCCTCAAATCCTCCTCAATACCAAGCCCTTCTTCATTCTTGTAAATCTCCTCTAGAACCCCTCTAAGACCAGTATATATTTCTTTTGCTAAGGGGCCCAAAACTGCTGCCAATATTCCAACTGCAGCCTCAACAAGCCTTTATACAACCTCAGCGATGCATTCATGCTCTTGTAATTTAACCCTCTCGGAGTAAGCGCAAGTGTTGCATTTGCCTTCCTAACTGCCAACTGATAATTATAAGATAATAGTGAAAGAGGATTTCCAAGTCAATTCACACTTCACGTTATGGACTTCATCAAGACTTTTGATAAGGTTCTATATGTTAGACTCATTCATAAAATCAGGAGGTATGGGTTACTGGGAGATCTTGTTATCTGGATTCAGAATTGTTTGGCTGACAGGAGGCAGACAGTGGTTGTAGATGTAAAGCATTCTGCCTGGAGGTCAGTGTTCAGTGAGTTCCCGCAGGGCTCTGTTCTTGGGCCTCTGCTCTTTCTAATGTTTATAAATGACTTGGATGTTCTTGGGCCTCTGCTCTTTCTAATGTTTATAAATGACTTGGATGAGGAGGTTGAGGGGTGAGTTAGTAAATATGCAGATGACACAAAGATTGGAGGTGTCGTCGTTTAGTATAGAGGGCTACTGCAGCCTGCAGTGTGACATAGACAGGATGCAGAGCTGGGCTGAGAAATGGCAGATGGAGTTCAACCTGGATAAATGCGAAGTGATGCATTTTGGAAGTTCAAACTCGCATACTGAATATAGGATTAAAGACAGGTTTCTTGGCTGTGTGGAGGAACAGATGGATCTTGGTGTTCAAGTATGTAGACCCCTTAAAGTTGTCCCCCAAGTGGATAGGCTGTTAAGAAAGCAAGTACTGTTTTGGCTTTCATTAATAGGGGGATTGAGACTAAGAGCTGCAAGGTTTTGCTGCAGCTCTACAAGTC
>NC_057717.1:6595110-6596681 GCF_004010195.1 Chiloscyllium plagiosum | reverse complement strand
AGAAAAGAGACAGAGGCATTGGAGAGGGTGCACAGAAGGTTTATCAAAATACTGACTGGACTGGAGGGCTTGCCTTATGGATACAGGTTGATGAAGCGCAGACATTTCTCTCTGGGAGAAGGAGGAAGAGTGGTGACCTGATCGAGGTATGCAAGGTAATGAGAGGCATGGATAGAGTCAATAGCCAGAGACCTCTCCCTAGGGCAGGATTGACTGACATGTGGCTTCATTGTTTTAAGATATTAGGTATAGAGGGGACGTCGGTGGTAGGTTCTTTACACAGAGAGTTTTGACTGCATAGAATGCATTTTGAGCCTGCTGTGAGACATCTTGTCAAAGGATACGTTAGTATTCGTATATTTGCAAAACAACCAAATTGATGATGAAAGTTTGGATGACATGCCATTGCACAAGGTAGAAGCTGATACACAAGAAAACAAACTATGTTAAGAACATAAGGAAGATATGTGAAATAGACAGATTCAGTAAGTGAGCAAAAATTGTAAAACAATGTGAATGCGTTCACACCAAAACTCAAAAAGCTGATCATATTTTAAATAGAGAATCAAAAAACAAGTCACAGGTAATTTATTGCTGTATATGAAAAAAAACCAGAAGATTTACTCCGGGGCACAGCAAAAAACTAGGTTTCTTCACTCGACTGATTTTTGGTATGAAGGTGTTGGCTTAGCGTAAACTTTTAAACACTTTAGGCCGACATTTCTGATTGTTTAGGTCAACAGATGCCTGGAAATACATGGTCAATTGTCGCCTTCTTCCAACATTCCAGTGGGTCTGGAGCAGTTCCTGCAGATTGGATGGTGGGAAATGCAATTTTACTGTTTAACATGACAGAGAGAGGAAAACAAAACAGTGATGGACGGAACAGTCAGCCTAACGTCAGTGCAGGAAATCTGTTAGAGTCTACTATCAAAATTTTGTTAGCAAGTGAAATATATTTTGGGAAATTGATAAGGTTTTACAGCAGTAATCAGATATGAAATAACTGAAGATTCATCCAGTGAGGCTTTCTAGGTGGAGCTAAGAAATTAGAAGGGGTTGGTAACGTTATTGGGTTTGTACTATTGACCCCTAAATAGGGAATTAGTGGAACAACTATGCAGGGAGACAGGGGAGATTTGCAGAAACAATACGGTTGCAATCATTGGAGATTGAAATGTTTCTAACATAGAATGGGACTGCCAGAGCGTACAGGCTTAGATGGAGTGGAATTTGCTACGTGTGTTCAGGAATGTTTCCTCAAGCATTTAATAAGGGGTCCTACGTGCAAAAGGGGCAAAAGGTGAACTATTTTTGTGGAATAACGAAGGATAGGTGACTAAGGTGACAGTGGGGGAGCACTTTGGGACCAGTGAACATGGTTGTGTTAATTTCAAAACAATTTTGGAGAGTGATAATACTGGTACATAGGTTCACTTATAAAGTGGGCTAAGACGAACTTTAACAGAAGTAGGCACGATCTTGCAGGGTTGATGGGAAAAGTTTGTTTATACATAAACTGATCTCCGATAATTGGGAGGCCTTTATAAGTGAGATAGTTAGAGTTCAAG
>NC_057717.1:6585869-6590978 GCF_004010195.1 Chiloscyllium plagiosum | reverse complement strand
GTTAATGTCGCGGTGGCAGTTGGCTATGAAGAGATCGAGGGTGGGTAAGAGGCCAGCACGGGGTGTCCAGGTGGATGGAGTGTGTTGGAGGCGGGATAAGGGGTCGTCTGAGGGTGGGCGGGAGTCCTGGTTGGAAAAGTAGGTGTGGAGGCGAAGGCGGCGGAAGAATTGTTCGATGTTACGCCGCATGTTGAACTAGTTAATCCGAGAGCGTAGGGGAATGAAGATGAGGCCTGTGCTGAGGACTGATCTTTCATCCTTAGAGAGTGGAAGGTCTGGAGGGATGGTGAAAATACGTCAGGGCTGGGAGCTTGGATCTGGTTTGGGGCTGGAGCTGGGAGTGGGGGCGGGTTTAGGCGGGGAGCGGAGACACATTCGGCGTGGTCAGTATGTAGGCGAGTGACGTCACGGGGGCGGAAGTAGATGCTACGACGGCAACACTGGGGGTGAAAGTGGCTGCGGCGAATGCAGAAACAGTGTTGTTCCCGGTGGCTGTGGACCCCGTGGAGGCCTCGAATCTGTCGGCGATTGTCTTCCTGGCGATCCTCGATGTTGCATGGTCGGTGGGTGCGGAAGTGACGCCATGGTTCGCGCTGCGGTTGCTGCAGCGGCCGTGTGGTTAATGGCGCCCGAGCGTTTCCGAGCACTTTGAATATTGTGTTCAGTTTTGGTCACCTTACTGTAGGAAGGATGTTATTCAAATGGAAAGCGTGCAGAAGAAATTTACAAGGACGTTGCCATGCTCTTAACGGTCTGAGCTACAGGGAAAGGTTGGACTAGCGAGTACTTTTCTCTTTACAGCCTCGGAGAGTAAGAGGGGATCTTATAGAAATGTATACGTTCACGAGAGGCATGGATAGAGTGAATGCACTCAGTCTTTTCCCACACCAGGGGAATCGAGGACCAGAGGGCATCAGTTTAATGTTAGAGGGGAAAGAATAAAAGGGAACTTGCAGGGCAACTCTTTTACTCAGACGGCGGTACGATTTTGGATTGACTTGCCAGTGGACATGGTTGGGGCAGGGATGTTAACAACTATTGAAAGGTATTTGGATTAATACTTGGATAAGAAAGGTTGACAAGGATATGGTCCATGTGCAGGGAAATAGGGTCAGCATGGATGGATGGTTTGGTCAGCTCGGACCATTTGCACAAAACGGTCTGTCTCTGTGTTGTTGGATTATATAACCCTTTGAATCTATGACTGTAGAGATTACATACAAACGGCATGTTATTAATATTTGGGGAGTCTAAAACATGTTTTAATGTTCTGTCAAATGGGTGAGATGAGAAAAGCCAAGACACTGTATACATTAAAGCATGGAACAGATTGGTTTAAAATCGATCTTCATGATAATCAAGTAGAAGGGATAGAACGTGGGAATATGCTGTTGGTATTGATAATATAATCGTTCTGATAGGGGAGCACGTTCAAACTGATTAATGCTGGATTTTTCCATCCAATCTTGATGATCCTTTTTTCACTTCTTGTCACATCTCCCCACCAATCACTACTATTGAAAATATAACTGCGTTGGTGACATTGAAAATAACTACAGGTCTCAGACTTTATCTAGTTCAGCATTACCAAGTCTGCCAAGTTTACACATTAAACAAAAACGTCGTAGTTATTTTCAAGCTAAAACTCCACAAACAAAGGTACAATGAGGAAAAGTAAAGCTCTTCAGCGTGTTATCTTTGAAACTCTTTGGAAGAAAAAGTAAGGACTACAGATGCTGGAGAGCAGAGGCAACATGTGTGGAGCTGGAAAAATACAGAAGATCAGGCAGCATCCCAGGAGCAGGAGTATCAATGCTTCAAGCATAAGCTCCTCACTTATTACCGAAATTCCGACTCTGCTGCTCCTCGAAAGTGGCCTGACTTGCCGTGGTTTTCCAGTGCCACACCTTTTCACTTTGAAACACTTCTACCAAATGACAGTTAAACTCATGACCAAGAAGAAATATCAGATAATACTAGATGCGGTTGGGCTCACACAAGCTGCTGGTGCTGGACTCCCGTCCTTGACCAGTTGCATTTGGCTGAATGACGTTTGCGTCAGCTGCCGGGGATTTTTACAAAGCATACTCCACAGAAATTCACCACGAGTGGGAAAGATGACGTTGGGTTTCTCAGCTTCTCCATGATGCTGTAAAGAGAGACAGAGGGCTGTTAGCTGTTGCTGCACAGGCAGCATAAATTCTCTCCTTCTCTGAGTTCCAACATGCAATAGTGTTACCCCAACCCCAGACTGAATGTCATGAACTCTCTCTAAATGTTTCCAGAGTGAAACACCTGCCATTTTTAGCAGTACTATTATTATTCTGTCGGTAAAGATCTTATTCAATGACTATTTCCCCAACATTTAGTCTCCTTCACAAGCAGAAGTATCCATGGACTAAGCACTCAATCCACACTGCTGAAGGTCTTCTATTATTCAATAATTTCACCACTCATTCTCAGATCTCACCAACTAAATTTTGATATCATAAACTCTTCATCCAAGGAACGAGTGAGGGCGATATGCCTGGACTGCTTCTAAAGCAATTTTGTCTATTTACTTCAGTTTATGAGATCAAATTGCACAACGCACGAAGAAAACGACTGTTTGAAAGTTCAATACTTTTGCAGAAACAAAGCATCATTTCGTTATCTTCTGACACTTCCTCTATCTGCATGATAACTTTTTTTTTAGATTAATGAACGAGGACAGACAAATCTCTCTGGATCACCAAGTTCTGGGAAGTCTCTCCATTTGAATCTTTTACTGTTGTTTTATCCTTCGTGTCATAATATTCAAGTTCCTATAACGTATGTAATGCTACTGTTTCTGACGAATGCTCGTTCACTCACTTCCCCTGCCTATGTCCCAGTGGAGTGTCTCACTCCACTTGACAACTTACTGAATGACCATCTCAATGCATAAGTTAATTGAACACCTATAAATTCACTGCCCTCATCCAAATCATTCAAAAAGATTGAAATGTGTTGAGTAGCCTACACTGATACATATGACTCTCCACTAATTACAACTTTTCAAACCCTACATTTGCACATTTATCCCGACGTTTTAACTACCTTAGTGTTGAAGCGTTAAAGGGCTAATTCTGTGCTCAATTATGTAATTTTAATTCGGTTTTGCATTTTAGAGAAATTAAATGTTCTATTTGAGGGTAACAATCCTGGGTGGTTGAATTTTTTTTTTCGGCCACAATAGCAGCCTCGAAGTATTTCTAGGAAAGCTACACAAGTTAAGAGCAGCATCTGGCTATTGTGTCCGTCGAGCCTGCTTTACTATTGAGAGATCGTTGCTGATCTGATTGTGGTTGAACATACCGCTCCTGTCTGTTCTAAACAAAGATTGGCTCCTTTGTCTATCCGTGAACTATGAAGCTCAAACTTGAATACTTTCCGTAAGCCAGACAGTCCTGCATCCTGGGAATGAGAATTTTACAGTCAGCACAGACCTCAGGAGAAAATAATATCTTTATGTCAATCTTAGTTATCTGTTCAGTCCAACTCATCCATGCTGATAAGTTGTCCTAAACTAATCTCATCACATTTGCCAGCAATGGTCAAATATCCGTTTAATACTTTGTCTATTTATCCAGTTATGAATATGTAGATGTACCTTTAGGAAATTTGAAGAGCCAGCAAGGACTTCCTATCACAGTACAAATTGTTCTGAACGAAGTTTCAATGTAAAACTAGGTCAAAACCAATTGTACTGCTGTTTTGCTGTGGAAACATAATCCAAATTTGACCAAGCAGTTTAAATTATGCCCCAAGATTCTAGAATCCAATAAAATTTGAACTTAGTACTTTGCTAACATTAAAAACAATGAAACGATCTGATGTTTTATAAGTAACATGTAAAATCTCCCTAAACTCATGCATCCGATAAGAAGAGCCCTTCAATCTACGAAAGGCCATCTTTTCTCCATCACAATTTACAGACGGAGTGAATAGGAACGTCTTTTGCTCCAAAAACATTCTTCGGCCTGACTTAGTACTTGTGTTTTATATTTTTTTAATTTAATGAACAGAATGATTTCAATAAATAGACAATAGACAATAGACAATAGGTGCACGAGTAGGCCTCTATGCTCTTCGAGCCTGCACCACCATTCAATATGGTCATGGCTGATCATCCATAATCAGTATCCTGTTCCTGCATTATCTCCATAGCCCTTGATTCCACTATCCTTCAGAGCTCTATCCAACTCAATCTTAAATTAATCCAGAGACTGGGCCTCCATTGCTCTCTGGGGCAGAGCATTCTACACAGCCACTACTCTCTGGGTGAAGACGTTTCTCCTCATCTCTGTCCTAAATAGTCTACCTTGTATTTTTCAGCTGTGTCCTCTGGTTCGGCACTCACCCATCAGCGGAAACATGTTTCCTGCCTCCAGAGTCTCCAATCCTTTAATAATCTTATATGTCTAAATCAGATGCCCTCTCAGCCTTCGAAACTCAAGGGTATGCAAGCCCAGTCGCTCCAGTCTTTCAGCGTAAAGTAATCCCGCCATTCCAGGAATTGATCTCGTGACCCTACGTTGCACTCTCTAAATAGCCAAAATGTCTTCCCTCAAATTTGGATACCAGAACTGCACACAATACTCCAGGAGTAGTCTTTCCAGGTGCCTGTACAGCTGCAGAAGAACCTCTTTGCTTCTATACTCAATCCCTCTTGTTATGAAGGCCAGCATTCTATTAGCCTTCTTCATTACCTGCTGTACTTGCATGCTTACCTTCATTGACTGATGTACAAGAACAGCCAAATGTCTTTGTACTGTCCCTTTACCTAAATTGATTCCATTTAGGTAGTAATCTGCCTTCCTGTTCTTGCTACCAAAGTGGATAACCATACATTTATCCACATTAAACTGCATCTGCCATTCATGTTACCACTGACCTAACCTGTCCAGGTCACCCTGTTATCTCCTAACATCCTCCTCACATTTCACCCTGCCACCCCGCTTAGCATCATCAGCAAATTTGCTCATGTTATTACTAATACCATCTTCTATATCATTATTATGTTATTACTAATACCATCTTCTATATCATTATTGCATATTGTAAAAAGCTGTTGTCCCAGCACTGATC
>NC_057717.1:6566367-6585369 GCF_004010195.1 Chiloscyllium plagiosum | reverse complement strand
TGTAATATGAGAGGATAGCAGACCCAGAAACAGTATATTGCGATAGAGCTGGAGTCGAGTAATAAGCAGTTAAGAGAAAGAGGGTCCCAGAGTTTGTGAATAGTTGATGTAAAATGTTCACTTTCAGAGTGAAAAAATAAATTGATGTTTTTATTTAAACAGTGGAATTTGGGAGTTCTCTGTCCCTCATATTTTAACAGTTTACGAGGCGAATTGAGTATTTCTTTATGTTTCATTCAACTTACCAGATGAGCTCAATGCTGTGTCCTAACCATTCCCGTATCTGTATCTGTGCGTCGCTGTGTGGGGCAGGTCTGGCAGTCTCTATGGTGTTTAAAGTGATGCAATGCCACCCTCTGATGGCCTCCCCACGCCACTGCACAGAGGGTGAAAACCAACAGGGATCCATTCAGAGAGGGGGAGGAAGAGGGCAACTGCTCACAGCACCATACAAGCTGATGTCTTATCCATTTACTGATCTAAATGTTGTTTAAACGTTGTAGCTGTCCCTGCTTTCACCACTTCCTCTGGAAGTTCATTCCACACACAAGCCAGATTCTGTCAAAAATAATTACCTCTCATGACTTTTTAAAATCTTTTTCCTCGCACCTTAAAATATCCCTCACTCTTGAATCCCCACCTCTAGGGAAAATACATCAGCCGTTCAGCTTATCTATACCCCTCATTATCTTATAAACCTCTGTAAAGTTACCCTTAATTTCATGCTCTTCAGTGAAAAATGCCCCAGCCTACACAGCCTCTCCTGAGAGCTCAATCCCTCCTTTCCCAGCAACATCCAGGTTAATCTCTTCTGAACCCTCGCCAGCTTAATAACATCAAGGTCAATAATATTGAAGGTATTTTATGAGGGTAGGGGAGACCAAAACTAGAAGGCATTGTTTTAAGGTGTTAGGGGAAACATTTAAAAGTGACCTCAGGGACATGTTTTTCACACAGAAGGTGGTGTGCCTATGGAATGAGCGGACAGGTTGACCAGACTGAACACAGTATTCCAGAAGAGGCCTCACCAATATCCTGTACAACCTCAACATTGACGGCCCAATTCCGATACTCAAAGGTCTGACTTATGAAGATAAGTGTGTTAAACACCGTCTTAACCACACTATCTATATGAAATGCAAATTGTAAGGAATTATACCTGACTGCCAAGGTCACTGTTCGACAACACTGCCAAAGGTCCTACTTTTAATTGTATAGGTCCTGCTGTTGTTTGATTTAGCAAATCCAATACCTCGTATTAATCCAAACTAAACTCTATCTGCCACCACTCAGCCCAATGTGTGATATTACTGCCACCTCCCCCTCCCCCTTCAATTTTAAAATGCCCATCCCTTCTCCAGGAGGCCTGAACACTCCGGCCGTGATTTGTACAAATAACCAAAGCTTAGTTTGCCTTGTGTGGTTAGAGGGAGGAGGGACAGATTGCAGACACAGTCAGTGGGGAGGAGAGGCTGGACAGTAATCAGCGGCCTGGTATCATTTCATGGTTTTAGGAAGAGGGCAGTCACATATTAGAGGTGGGTAAGAGTGTTTGGTTTTTTGGGACCAGAAATTAAGCTCTTCCTTTGTCTCCGGTGTTCAGTAAAAAAAATCTACTTGAGACCCTTCATTGGACAGAGTGTGTCTGCAGGATTTCTGTCCCTAATATTGCAGACTACAGATAATAGCAATTAAAGATGATCATAGTTAATTTCGATAGCATAGCACATACAGTCAATATCGTGATACATCTGAACAAACTGACTAAAACGGATTTAGGATTGTGACTTGATGGAGAAGTAAGAGGTGTCAGTATTACATTTCAGAATTTATTCCCAGGATGATTGAAAGTACAGCCATTCGGGTTGATTGGAGCCACATTTCGCAGCAGTGAGGGTTTATAAAATCAGAACGGTTATGGATAGGGTGAGTAGTCAGGGATTTTCCCCAGGTTAGGGGCGTCCAAAACTAGTGGAGACTGGTTTAAAGTAAGAGGGGAAAGGTTTTGATGAGGCCTAAAGTTCACCTTTTTCACACAGAGGGTGGTGTGCGTATGGAATGAACTATCAGAGGAAGTGGTGGAGGCTGGTACAAATACAGCATGTGAAAGGCATCTCGTTGCTGACAGACCTGCCGAGCTTTTCCAGAAATTTCTGTATTTCTTTAAAAATGCTTTCATTTTAACACAGGTATTCTGAATAAATTAAACATTTTATTTTTTAATGACGCAGGGCAATGTAAACATATTTCAAATCGAGCGAGACCATTTTCTGCTCAGAGTATGGCTATGTGTATGACAGCAGCAATGATGCACCTACATGGAACAGGGAATGTGATGGAGACATAGTTTGGAAAATGTACAAGTAGACCTCACGTAGTCCACTTTGGGAGAGGATGACATGACTGTGTGATTCAGCTCAGAGAGCGACAAAATGTAATCTGCCCGAGAAGGAATGGCCTATTGCACTCTCTCTCCTTCATTATTCCTCATCACAGCAATGTGTACGAGCTAAAAAAAAAAACTCTATAGTCATTGTTACCATTCTTATTTTTATGGAATCCCTGCAGTGTTGAAACAGGCCCTTCGGCCCAACAAGTCCATACCCATCTTCCCAACCCATTTCCCTATTTACCCCTGATTAATGCACCGAGCTGAGAAATCACTGAACACTACAGACAATTTAGCATGACCAATCCATCGAACCTACACAGTTTGAGCTGTGGTAGGAAACTGGATCACCCATTAGAAGCTCACACAGACAAGGGGAGAATGTGCAAACTCCACACATACAGTCACCCAAAGCTGTAATCGGACCTAAGTCCCTGGTGATGTAAGGCATCAGTGCGAACCACCGTGCTACCCTTTGGGTGAGCCTTAAACGAGAATTCATTGGAATCTACTCACTGCCTAAAGCAAAGGAAATTCAGCCAAATCCAACTCTCCCAGGATGGAATCCCATTGCTAGCAGCTGTGTGAGTGCAATATCTTCAGAAGCAGAATAACGTTTTGGGCAATCTTAATTTTTATTTTTATTTTTGTCATGAATTCCAATAATATCTGGACAAAGTTCCTTCAAGTTAAAATTGCAGAGATATTGTTAACCTGTTTGGGTGTGTGTATGTGTGTGTGTTTCGCAGTGTTTTAAACAGGGAAATGTCGATTATATATTTACAATACCCAAACATTTTCCATTCATCTTTCCATCATAACTTGCGTAACATTGCTGTGGATCATAAACGTGTTAAAGAAACGAGATTGACTTGTTGCTAAACAGACCCTGACCCAATCTGAGACCGATATCATCGGCCATATCACCAACCTGGTTCCATTTGGTATTTGTGAGCAGTGGAGGAGCGGGACTAGAAAGGAAACAGTGACCCATAAAGCTGGGGAACTATAGACCGGTGAGCCTGATGTCAGTGGCGGGTAAGTTGTTGGAGGGGATTCTGAGTGACAGGATTGACATACATTTGGGAAGGCAATGGCTGATCAGGATAGTCAACGTGGCTTTCTGCATGGGAAATCACGGGTCAATAATTGGGTTTAGTTTTATGACAAAGTTGTGACAAAGAAGATTGATGAAGACTGTTTGGGAGATATTGTCTACATGGACCTCAGCCAGGTGTTCATAACATTCCGATTGGTAGACAGATTAGTAAGTTTTGGTCACTTGGGATCCAGGGAAATCTCGTCACAATTGGCTTGAAGGAAGAGGGGTATTTTTCAGATTGGAGGCTTCTGAGCATCAGTGTGCTGCAAGAATTATCACTGAGTTCATTGCATTTTATCATTTATATCAAGGATTTGGATGTCAACACAGGGGCCATAGTTAGTAAGTTTAAAGATTGCATCAGAAAGGTGGTCTAGAAGATTATCTCAGAGTACAACGAGACCACAATTAGATGGGACAAATGGGCAAGGCGTGAGAAATGAATTTTAATGTAGATAAATACATTATGCATTTTGGGAAGGCAAATCAATGCAGAAATTATACACTTAATGGTAAGGTCCTGGGGCGTGTTGTGGAACAAAGGGAACTCGGGCTGCAGGTACATTGTTCCTTGAAAGTAGAGTCGCAGATAGACAGAGTGGTGCTGAACGCACTTGGCACATTTAACTTAATCAGTCAGAGCGTTGAGTATAGGAGTTGTGGTGGAATGTTGCATCTGTGGTAGGAAACTGGAGCACGCATGGGAAGCTCACACAGACAAGGGGAGAACGTGCAAACTCCACACAATCACCCAAGGTGGAATCAAACCCAAGTCCCTGGTGCTGTGAGGCAGCAGTGCTAACCCACCGTGCTGCCCTTTGGATGATCCCTGACCAGGGATCTCCTCACTGCCTATAGCAAAGGGAATTCAGCCAAATCCAACTCTCCCAGGATGTTGGTGAGGTCACTTTAAGAATACTGCGTACAACTAGGTTGTCTGCAGAAAAGATTTACACGAATGTTCCATGACTGGAGGTTTGAGCTTCGGGGAGAGGTTGATTAGGTTGCGGTGCTTTTTCCTGGAGTGTCAGAGGCTGACGAGTGACATTATAGAGGTTTGTAAAATCATCAGGGGTATGGATATTCTGAATAGCCACGTTCTGATCCCAGGATAACGGAGTCCAGCATAGTTTGAAGGCGAATGATTTAGAAGGGACAAGAAGATAAATGTTTCACACAGAGAGTGTTGTGTGTACAGGAATTGCTGTCAGAGCAACTGGTCAAGGCGGGTACAATCACAGGAGGAATATTGGCCAAATGCTGGCAAATGGGACTAAATCAGATTTGATATCTGATCGGAGAGTACATATTGGACTAGCGGGTCTTTTTTCATTCTGCAAGACTCTCTGATTCTATAAGAGAGATGACGAAATATTCTTTAAGGACCGTTCAAGAAGTAATTATCTTCACTGGAAGTTTTTATTGCGCCTCTACGTTCACATGGACTGAGAGCTGTGTTAGTTAATTATTTGACAGGGAAGTTAGTCACAGATAATTGGACACAGACAGGAAAGTGGGGCTGAGACCACAACTTGATCAGCCACAATTGTAGTGCCTGGTGGAGAAGGATCAAAGTATCTAATGCCCCAGTCCTGTTCCTCAGTCCCATGTTTCTGTGTTCCATTCAGCCCCTCAAACATACTAGACAGGAACAGTTGGAGGCTACTTACATCTATAACCTGATGCATAGAAACAGAGGAGACAATTCAGCCCTTTAAGGCTGTCACATGCTTTGAAGTGATTCGGGAAATGTAATTGAAAAACCAAGGCTGAGTATGAAAGAGGCCCGTCACCTCTCTTTACAGAGCTTCCCGCCTCTGAAACTTGGGTTTCATTTGTTGATCATGTTATAGACCCAGATTCACTGTGAATACAGCCCATTTACCTCACCTAGAGATGGCTCACAAAATCCTCTGGTCTCCTGACTGCAATATTCAGTAATTGCACATTCATGAAAATGACTCCCACTAACTTTCCAATAACAGAATGGGAGAACATCAGAAACAGGGGCAGGTCGTTCACTCCCCAAGCCTGCCTTGCCCTTCACTAAACTCATGGCTGATCTGCTCTTGGTCTCAAATCCTCTTTCCTACCCAATTCTTCATAGCTCTCAACTCTCTGGCAGGTCAATATCCATCTATCTCCTCTCCAAACACATTCAGTCATCTAGTTCCCCGAACAGTCTTGAGAAGAGAAATCCTGACATTCAACACCACCTGTTTGAAGAAAACACTTGCTGCTCCTATACCATGGCCTCTTGATATGAACAAAAGAGGCTGACACAAGGTTTCAGGTAAAAATTATCTGTCCTGATATCAAGGCATTGGTTGCCTTCTGTTGACATCAAGAGCTTAACAAAACAGGACTTGATGGCAATCAGAGTAAACTCTCCAGTGTTTGGAGTCAAACATAGCACAAAGGAAGATACTCATCATCTCAGTCCTGGGTCAGCTCTGTGGGAGATCCTCAGGGCAGCTTCCTCTTCACAAACAGCTTCAGCTTCTTCATCATTTTCTTCCTGCCCCCACCCTCCCCACCATAAGATCAGAAGTGGGGATGGTCACTGAAGATTCCACAATGTTCAGAACATTTTGTGCCCACTCAGCTCCTGAACTAGTCTGTGTCCATGTGCAGCAAGACCCAGATACCACTCAGGTTTGTTCTGTTAAAATGTCTGTATCATTCATGTAACAGCACTGCCTGACACTGCACATTGACACAGTAAAACAAGAGTTCATTTAGCACCTAACATTGGTTTCTCAGGAATATGAGGAAGCCATTCAGCCCATTGACTCTATTAGAGAAGAATAGGAACAGCCCATTCAGTGCCTCCAGCCTATTACTCAGGAAGAGAAGGAGTCTTGTGTGATGGACCACACCAGAGCCACTTGAAAATATTTAATGGCAATAGCTGAGACTCTAATATTTTCATATTTTAAAGGAAATGTAAACTGTCTGTTCCAGATGCAATGTGAATGGTCAAACTGCTCGGTGTGAAGCAAAACACCATTTATTTAAACACGGAACATAAAATGAAACCAAAGCAAGGGGAATTTAGAATAACTTAATTCTATTGGACAAGTTAACAGAATAATATATCTAGCTACTATTACGCATGAACTGTTCCAATACAGGAAAATCACATAAACACAGCCCCTGGCAAAAAGGAATATTCAGACACAGATTGTCACAAACATTTCTCCAATCCAGGAATTAGAAACAGCATCAAGAGAAAATTCAGAGAGAGTAGCAGCCAGGAGACATCCACTGAAGCTTGCAACTCTGTGTTGACCCCATTAGTTTCTGATGTTACTGAGAAAGCAAAACCCAGAGATCCTAATCTGTGAGAGCTAGCCACACCCATTCAGGCTGCATTAAAACAAACCCAAGGCCTCCCTGGCTGTTTACTCCAGTGGTCTTAACTATCCAGTTTGGTAACTACCGCTTAATCTCTCTCTTTAAAGAAACCAGGACAAAATAACCTCTTAAAACTGCAGCATCATCACACTTGTCAGTACATCGAGCTGTCAAATAGGAACCAGGGGTAACCCAGTTAGGCCCTTGGCCCTATCCAATCGGACGAGGAAGAAGCCAGTCAGTCCGTTGAGTCACGGACACAGCAATAGGATGAGGCCATTCAGCCCCTTGAGCCACTTATAAAGGAACAGGAGGATTCCATTCCCCCTCAACGGACTTACACAGGGACAGAATGAGATAATTGATGCTGATTCCTGATTAATGGCTTATGCCCGAAACATCAATTCTCCTGCTCCTCGGATGTTGCCTGACCTGCTGTGTTTTTCCAGCAATCCATTCTCTATTCCAATCTCCAGCATCGTCAGTCCTCTCTGTCTCCTAATTGATGCTCTGATGTGATGAGCAAGTGGAGCAGAGACTGCACAGACAGACTGTTCCACGTTGTTCCTCCTGGCTCCGTTGCTCATGATACAACGTGGACTTTAACGTGGTTTTCTCGTGGTGAGCAGGGAAGCCATATGTCTTGTGTGAAATCTCAAGAAGGCATCTTTCATCTCCGAGATGACAGCTTGGTGTTCTCTATGTAGGGCGGAAGCTGGTGGGAATGGCTACCTGTTTCAGATGGAAGGTATTGTGGCTCTTTTGGGGTTTGTGAGCAACATGTGTTCAGTACGGGTTCACACGCCAATTGCACAATAGCATGGGGAGAGTTCATCTAGGCATATAAACTATTAGGAAAGTACGATAGACTGACGAATGGACTCTCTAAGTTGAAATAATGATTATATTATTCATGTTGATCTTGTCTAGTTCATGTCCTGTTCAGACTAATCTGTATGGCTTACTCTGTCCAAGTTTATTTTCTCCTTATGATCTGGCTGACCATGCTTACTATGATCTGCCTCCACTGCTCATAAATAAAATGTTTCCCTGTACTGAGTTACACGTGGCAATAAATCAAACCAATTAATCCTGGGTAAAGTACGGAATTTCTCACCCTATGTCTCTTTTGGAAATAAGTGATCACTGCCACACCTCTTGATTCAGCATCACCATTTCTTCATCTCTCACAGCTCTACAGATTATACACCCAGCGTCTTCACTCTATTCTCATGTTACCATCATCCGTGTCTGTGGTAAGGAGATCATTCCTTACAAAGGAGATCAACTCTGGAGACAGTGCCCCAAATGCTCTCTCAGCAAGGCTCTACAAAAGCAGGAAGATGGCTTTACTTATGTACTCGAATCAGCATACCATTGACTGCACCCATTACTTACACAGGGTTTGATTCAGAGCAGTCCGCATAGACTTGTGAGTGGGCGATCATGCTTCCCAAATTTGTTCCAGTTCTTTGTTGAAGTGACCAAGAAAGTTGACGAGGGCAGAACGGCAGGCATAGTCTGTATGGATTTCAGTAAGACTTTGATAAGTTTCCACAAGGCAGGCTGTTCAGGAAGGTTACATCACGTGGAATGCTGGGAGAACTGGCCACTTGGATACACATTTGACTTGATGGTAGGAAGCAGAGGGTTTAAGGGAAGGATGCTTGTCAGACTGGAGGCTGGGTCCACTGATGTTTGTTACCTATGATTTGGTTGAGAATGTACAAGGTATGATTAGTAAGTTTGCAGATGACAATAAAGTAAGTGGGAGTATGATCAGTGAAGACGTTTATCAGAAATTGCAGCAGGGCCTTAAGCAGGTGGGGAAGTGGGCCGAGAAATGGCAAATGGAATTTAATATAGAAGTGTGAGGTTTTGCATTTTGGAAACACAAATCAAGGTAGGAGTTTCATGGTGAATGGAAGGATGTTAAGGGGTGTAGTGGGCAGAGAGACCTTGGTGTTCTGGTCTACACAGTTCTCTATGGGTGGAGTCAAAGGTAGACAGGGCACTGAAGAAGGTTTTTGGCACATTGGCCTTCATCAGGCAGGATATTAAGTATAGAATTTGGGAATTTATTTTGCAGTTACCCAGGACTTTGGAAAGGCCACACTTGGAGTATTGTGTTCAGTTTGGTTTCCTTGTAATAGGGAGGATGTTATTACATTAAAATGAGTGCAGAAGAAATTTACAAAGACGTTGCCAGGACCCAGTCGTCTGAGTTATAGGGAGAGTTTGGACAAGCTAGGACATTTTCTTTAGCGTGTAGGAGACTGAGGGAGTCCTTCTAGAGCTGCATAAGATCACGAGGGGTATGGATAGGGTTAATGCTCTCAATCTTTTTCCATGGTGTAGAGAATCGACGACTGGATGGGATCAGTTTAAGGTTAAAGGAGAAGGGATAAAAGGGCACCTGAGGGGCCACTTCTTTATACAGAGGATTGTACGTGGATGAGCTGCCAGCAGATGTGGTTGAGGGGGAGGTACATTAACAACATTTCAAAAGCATTTGGATAAACATGTTGATAGAAAAGGACTGTAATGATATGGGCCAACTGCAGGTAAATGGGGTGAGTGTGGATGGACATTTACAAGGTGGAGTCGAACCCCTCTATTAATTAAAATCAAACACCCAGAAAAGCTCGCCTCGCCTCATAATCTGTTAAAATATGAGCGACACAGATCTCTACATTCTACTATTTAAACAAAAAACAAGTTAGTTTCTTAACTTTAATAGTGAAAACTAAACAACAACTATTCACAAATACAAGCCCCTCTTTTCTTAACTACGTACTATCTGACTCCAACTCTGTAAAAATATGCTAGTCCAACAGCCCACGTATTAAACATTACAATCTCAAGACCACACAGAATCCATCTTACCCGCTGTGTTCACTCTTCCAGCTGCTGATCTCCCTGGGTCATTTTTATTATTGCAAGTAGCTTTTAAATGGACATGTACCTTTGATAGAAAATGTTTGAGATGGCCAGTTAGCACTCCTGCTCTACAGCAGGTACTCTGCTGTTGGATGGCAGTGGCTCTCCCTCTAATGTTCAAAACGCTGAATTTATATACTTACCATGATACAATAATTCTCACAATTTGATTTCTTTCCGGTGTCCAAACAATAATATTCAAATTCCGTTGGCTTTCTGGTATCCTGAGCGTTATTTAAACTCTTTGGTTGTATTTGAATTGTTGTCTAAACAGCAAGCAAAACTCAGGTATCCATTTCCCAGCTAATGGTGACATGTGGAACAGAATGACCTTTAGCAGGCGTCTGTGGCTGTACTTTCTATTCAGCGAAACCCATTCTGTCATGAAGTGACCGGATATGCTTTCTGCTTCATAACATCTCCCCCCTTCAGAAAAAAAACATAGACCAGCAGAATGAAAAGATGGCTTCATTTCTTTTCCTCTAATTCCTAATCCCATTATTATGAATTACAAAAGTATTAATCTCAGTTACACAATTCATATTAATTCTGCACACATATATAACACTGTAATAAGTCAAATCTTATCTAAACATTTTCCTTTAAGTCTGCGATAACACATCTGCTATCTCATTTTAGGACCCACAGCATGTACATTTTGTAAATTTAAAGTCGGTAAGATAAGATTCCAATTAAATATTCTCATATTCTGGACTTTAAATATTCAAAAAATGCAAGAGTTTGTCGTTTTCCACAAACATCTCCGACAATTTGTTTGTCACATACATAAACATTAAAATATTGTCAGACCAGTGCGAAACTTCATCATTCTTTTTCAATAATGGAGATTTGATATTTTGTTCTGGTGAATATTGAGTTTTTTCAACCAGTAGCCAATTGGCCATTCAATTCCATCATCATCTTTCTGCATCAATATAGCTCTGACCCCTATATCCCGAGCATCGAACATAATTTTCAAAGGGTTTCAAAATATTTGGTGTGGCTAAAACTGATGCGGTGATTAATCCTGCTTTAAAATTCTCAAATGCCTCCTGGCATTGTTCTTCCCACCACAATTCTGTGTTCTTCTTTAATAAATCCATCAGGGGTGCCAATACGCTGCTGAAGTTTGCAACAAAATTCCAATAGAATCCACTCAGTTCCAAAAATTGAGCCACCTCTTTCTTCGAGGATGGAAATTTCTCAAAGCCCTTCGTCTATGTTTTACATGGGATCAACCTTCCATGTCCAATGTGATATCCTAAGAACGTCACCTCTGTCTTTGCGAATTCTGTTTTCTTTAAGTTTATTACCATGTTTGCTTCTTGTAATCGTTCAACATGCTCTGCCAACTGTAACATGTGAGCTTTCAATCACTTGCTAAAGATCACTACATCATGCAGATAAACTGCACAATTTGTTCATCTGGCTACAGCTCTGTTCCTGAGTCTTCAATGTATCTGGAGCATTATTCATTCACATGACATTCTCTAACATTTTTTGTCATATCCAGTATCTTTACCAAATAGTTTAACTGACTCAACATTTTTTTTAAATTTGAAAGGGTCCACTAAACCTGGCTTTGAAGGGATTTCCTACCACTGGTGGCAATACGAATACGTCATCCCCACGGGAAATCGTCAAAGTTTCAGAGTTTTTAATCTGCCACCTGCTTCACTCTCTCCTGTGCCCACTTCAGGTGCTGTTTAGCTAACTCACCTACTCCATCTAATTTCTCCCTCACCTCAGATACACAATCCAAGTATGAGATCTCCGACTTTGGTCCTGTCAATTTATATTTAATTAATTTCAAAGGACCTCTCAGTTCATGTACGAATATTAACTCAAAGGATGTAAAGTGAGTCGATTTATCTGGGCCATCTCTAATGACAAACAATATAATGAGACGCCTTTATTCCAATCATTCGGGTAATTCTGACAGTACGCTGTTAATATTGTCTTCAGTGTCTAATGCCAACTTTCCAAGACTCCCTGGGATTCGGGACGCGATGCACTTGATTTAAACTGCTGTGTGCGGAAGCTATCCATGATGTCCTTAAACAAATGATCAGTAAAATGAGATCCTTGGTCTGACTGCGTCACACTGCGTAGCCCACAGTGAGTAAAGGTACCTACCAACTTCTCTACCTCCCTTTTTGCCTTAACACCCCATAATGGAATTTCCCATGGACATCGGGTAGACACATCCATTATGATCAGCAGATATTGGTTTCCACTATTATTTTAGAAAGGAGAGCTCCACAATTAATCATAAACCCACGTGAAACGTTCTTCGAATACAGGAATTGTCAACAAAGGTGCTGGTTTTAATACGGTCTGTGACTTACCTATCATTTGGCATGTATGACATGCACAACAAAAATTAACCACGTCCTTGTGCATTCCAGCCACTAGAAATACTTTAGCCGAGTCTTCCGTGCATCAACTCCTTTGGCTTTTTCTTTTGGTTTTCCTTTCTGTTGTAACATATGACAGTGGGATCTTGTTACTACACAGTCTGGAAAAATCCATGAGTATTTTTATTTTAATTCCCCACTTCCCTGGTCTTACTTTAGCTTCACAACCACAAGGGGTGCCTCTCCCACCTTGGATCCGTCTAAATCATTCCCAAGAACAAACTGTATTTCTGGAACTGACAATCTGTCACTCAATCTCACTGCTACTTCCTCAATCTTGTTTTGGCACTCCAACCTAATGTTACACAAGGGTATGCATAATTTCTATCCCCATTTCACAAATTATCACGCTGTTGAGTAACATGTCAGAAAGAGTGGATGTGCTTCCATCTCTTACTATTAGATGTCGAGGGAAAGTGAGGACTGCAGATGCTGCAGAGATCAGAGTTGTAAAGTGTGGGGTTGGAAAAGCACAGCAGATCGGCAGCTGAGGGGCAGGAGAGTTGACGTTTCAGGCATAAGTCCTTCATAAGGAAAGTGGGAGGCAAGGAAGGGGGAAGGGGCTGAGAATTAAATAGGTGGTTGGGGGTGTAGCTGGGTGGAAGGTAGCTTGGAAGGCGATGGGTAGATGTAGGTGGGGTCTGATGATGATAGGTCGGAGTGGAGGGTGAAGTGGATAGGTGGTAGGACAGCTGAAACCGTCAAACTATACAGCATCAACGTTGACTTCACCAATTTCCAAATCGCCCCTCCCCCAACCTCATCCCAGATCCAACCGTTCAAATTAGCACTGCCCTCTTGAGCTGTTCCAACTGTCCATCTTCCTTCCCATCTATACACTCCACCCTCCCCTCTGACATTTCACTAACACTCCCACCTACATCTTCCTATCACCCTCCCAGTGACCCTCCCGCCAGCCCAGCTCCTACCCTCCTAATTTTCTTTCAGCCCCCTTGTCCCCCCGCCATATTCCTGACGATGAGTTTATGCCTGATATGTCAATTGTCCTTCTCTTCGGATACTGCCTGATCTGTTGGGCCTTTCCAGCACCTCACTTCTCAACTATTAGAAACTGAACAGATCTCATTTCTTGCAAAATTATAACTTCTTGTTCTCCCCCCACACCCCATTTTTTCTTAGTAAGGTTTACTTACAGAGGCAAATTCTTTATAGAGATCAGGCACTGACACCATACACAGCCCCTGTCTATTCTGTGCATTCTCTTGCAGCTCCTCGGCTCTACTAGGGGTCTCCTGTACCAGGTTTACTAATACCACTGGATTAAACTATTTTACGGCATCTTTTCCCAAAGTGTCTTCCTTCAACGCCCAGTATGTGCGTTCCAATTTCCTGCAGGGAAAGCAGTTTTCCCAGTGCCCTTCTTAAACCATCGGTACTGTAAGTTTATGTGTTCTACTACGTTACAGTGAGACTTGAGGCCTTTCACTTCCTTTCAAACACTTTGGGCTTTTTTCCACCTGTGTTAAACCATTGCCAGTGTGCTTTACTCTATGTTTTGTATTGTAGGATCTTCCCTTCGACCAATTTCTTTCCCTCACAGGATGAAAATCCTCCCAGAAGCTAAATTTCATCTCATGCACCAATGCCATTTCTGCATCGCTTCTCACTTCTTGAACTTCCAGTTCATTCACATGAAATCTTACCGTCTCTGGAAGTGAGTCTTTAACCTCGTCCAGCAGAATAATCTCCTATCGGGCCTCACAGGTCTTATCTATTTTTAAGGCCTTCACCCATTTATCAAAATGACTGTGGTTATTTCTTTCAAACTCAATATAAGTCTGACGTGGTTCCGTCTCTATATTTCTGAACCGCTGTCTATATTCTTGTAGTAACAATTCATAAGCACTCAAAATAGCCTGTTTGGCATCTGCATAATCTCTTGCTCCCTCATGTGACAGCACTGCACATACCTCTCAAGCTGTGCCAACCATCTTTGTCTGAACTAGCATTACCCACAGGTTAACTGGACACGCCATCTGCCGAGCCAATTTCGCAAATGGAATAAAAAGGTTTTGGTATTTTCCTCACCGAAATATGGCAATGTATTAGCATATTTGTATACATCCCTACGTTTTCCCTTCATCTTCATCCTGCTAATTTAACTTTCTTACCTAATTCCAAACTTCTGAATTTCAAATTCTCCCTCTCTTCCTTTTTCCTCTCTTTCTCTTTCTCTATCTTCTCTCTCGCTTTCTGTCTCTCTTTATCTTCTAACTCCAGTTACCCCACTTGCATTTAAGATTTTTCCAACTCGACTGCAGTTTCCTGCTTCTCTGATACACCAAAAGTGCTTGACCAAGTCCATTATGATTACAATTTTCCTTATGTTCCTGGTGAAACCCAATTCTAATCTACATGTCAATTCTGAAAGTATGAGGAGAAAGTGAGGTCTGAAGATGCTGGAGATCAGAGCTGAAAATGTGTTGCTGGAAAATCGCTATCTTCTAACTCCAGTTACCCCACTTGCAACTTAGGTTTTTTCCAATTCGATTGCAGTTTCCTGCTTCTCTGATACACCAAAAGTGCTTGCCCAACTCCATTATGATTAGAATTTTCCTTATGTCTCTGGTGAAACCCAATTCTAAGCTACATGTTAATTCTGAAAATATGCCCTTCCTTTGTCTTTCTACACTTGCTTAGCAAATTTGTGAATCATCGTCAAACCTCAGAACCTCCTTAGTAATGTTAAAAACCATTTCTTTTAATTTAACCAACCACAAGGAAACAAAATTAAATGAATTTTGTCACCTGTTTTATTTGAAGATCTAGGTCACTAACTGCCAAGTTATGGAATCTGCTGGGACCCTTTATACCCAAAATCTGTTCAAATCCCATACGACAAGCCCTCAAACCATTATGATGTCGATGTCTAACCCCTCTGTTAATTAAGACCACACACACAGAAAAGCTCACCTCGCCTCGTATACTGTGAAAAGATGAATGACAGAGAAGTCCCAATTCCAGTATTAAGAGAAAGATAGCCATTTATAAGTATGTAAGTGAGGTCGCTGAGCTTGAAGGTTTGTTTTCAGATGTTTCGTCACCATGACTAGGTAACATCATCAGGGGGAGTCTCTGGTGATTCATTGGTGGTATGTCCCACCTCTCTATTTATAGGTCTTGGTTTCTTAAGGTGCGTGATGTTATTTCACAGTCAACGTGGTGTCCTTTTTTGTGATAATGGGTCATGTATTTTGGTGGCCAGTTGGTGTTCATATGTCCTGCTAGCACGACAACAGGACAGTTTGAAATGGAGGAAAAATGATTTTATATACACTGTTTAATCAGTGTGTGTTCAGATAAATAGCATTTTTCATATGTGTACAACACATTCTGAATGAACAACGGAGATACAGTTAACGAAAACATGCACATGATGTATAAAATTTATAAAGCATTAAAATATTATTTGATGCTCATCTGAAGTGAAGTCTCAACGTTCCCCCTTTTTTGGGATTCCCAACTCTAGTATCATTCTTATCAGGAGGTGTGTTATAAATTCTTGCTTCTCCTGTCCCAACTTATTTTAGTTAATTCCCTTTCTACCGGGAATTCAATATATTGGCCTGCTGGGTTCTTTCCAAAGTTAGTGTCTGTCATATTATTGGAGGAAAGGTTCTGGCATCAGACCCAGCATTTGAACATATTACTCTGTTGTACGTGCACTAACAAAGGACCACAACACACAGGTATTGCCAAGCATTGTGGGAAATACATCTCCTTCTTTCGATAATGTAGTTTTCTCATTTTCCACATCTCCATATCTATATCCTCTCTCTCGTTTTCCCTTTGCATCTAGGTAAGAAATTCTTCGTGGCCCATCTCTCAAAACTCCTCCTTTCAGTTTATATCTAATGTTCTTTTCAAGATGTAATGTGGTTATAATTAAGCAATGTAACTACAAAGACATGCGGGAGGAGATGCCAGAGTTAATTGGAAGGGGAGCTGAGCAGGAAAGGCCATAGAGCAGCAATGGCAGGAGTTTCTGGGGATACGTCGGAAGATAATACCAGAAATGCAACCCCAAGAAGATGAAACATACTCATGGGAGGACAAGGCAGCCATGAGTGATAAGGCCTCAGACCAAAAGAGAAAACATACAATGTGGTGAAGATGATTGGGAATCCAGAGAATTCATTGGCTCTGAAACAACATAAGGNTCTTTGACAAGGAGGTTGAGTGAAGTGATTACGCCACAATTGAAGAGGGTGAAGACGTGACTGCCCAGCTGGTTCAGTGCGCTACGTGCTTGATGTGGGAGGTCAACGACTCTGGTCTGTCTGGCTCGTTTAAGTGTGGAAAGTGTGTGCACGTTCAGCTACTGACCGACATGTTGCAGCGCTGATGAAAGAACTCGAGGACCTTAGGCTCATCAGAGAGTACGATATCTTTCTGGGCAAGACCTTCAGTGAGGTTATTACACCGACCATACCAGAAGAGAGCAGAAACGAGCAGACGATGAGGAAGGCAGAGAGGAGACAGGTGCAAGAGACTCCGGGGGAAGTACCTGTCAGGAACAAGTTGAATCTTTTGGAAACAGTAGAGACAGATGACACTGCCAGTCCGCCAGGCGGCCAGGTCTGTCAATCAAAAGTTGGCGTGGAGACAGAGCGGTACAGTCGGACATCGCACAGAGCTGTGGTAATAGGGGACTCCGCAGTGAGCGGAACTGACGGGGTTTTGTGGCAGCAGGCGGGACTTAAGGATGGTGTGTTGCCTTCCTGGTGCCAGGGTGAAAGACATCACAGACAGAGTGCAGGAAATCCTCAAGGACGAAGGTGAAGAGCCAAACGTGGTGGTACATGTTGGCACAAATGATGTTGGGAAGAAGAGGAGGAACATACTACAGCGGGACTTCGGAGAACTAGGAAGAAGGCTGAAAAGCAGGATGTCCAGGGTGGTTATCTCCGAATTGTTTCCAGTTCCTCAGTCTGATGAGGCCAGAAACAGGGTTCATATGTGTACAACACATTCTGAATGAACAACGGAGACACAGTTAATGAAAAATGATGCACATGATGTATAACATTTATAAAGCATTAAAACATTATTTGATCCTCATCTGAAGTGATAACTTCCCCTTCTCTCAACGTTCCCCCTTTCCTGGGATTCCCAACTCTAGTCTCATTCTTATCAGGATGTGTGTTATAAATTCTTGCTTCTCGTGTCCCAACTTATTTTAGTTAATCCCCTTTCTACCGGGGATTCAATACATTGGCCTGCTGGGTTCTTTCCAAAACTAATGTCTGGCATATTATTTGAGAGAAAAGTTATGGCATCAGACCCAGCATTTGAACATATTGCTCTGTTGTACGTGCACGAACAAAGAACCACAGCACACAGGAATTGGCCAAGCATTGAGGGATATACATCTACTTCTTTCGATAATGTAGTTTTCTCATTTTCCACATCTCCATATCTATATCCTCTCTCTCGATCTCCCTTTGCATCTAGGAAAGAAATCCATCAATTATTCTTCGTGGCCCATCTCTCAAAACTCCTCCTTTCAGTTTATATCTAATGTTCTCTTCAAGATGTAATGTGGTTATAATTAAGCAATGTAACTACAAAGACATGTGGGCATAGCTGGCCAGAGTTAATTGGAAGGGGAGCTGAGCAGGAAAGACCATGGAGCAGCAATGGCAGGAGTTTCTGGGGAGAAGTCGGAGGATAATACCAAAAATGCAACCCCAAGAAGATGCAACATACTCATGGGAGGACAAGGCAGCCATGAGTGATAAGGCATCAGACCAAAAGAGAAAACATACAATGTGGTGAAGATGCTTAGGAATCCAGATAATTCATTGGCTCTAAAACTACATAAGGCTGGCATCACTGACACTACAGGGTCCAAGGAAGTTCCTGTGGAGTGAAGAGTGAGGCTTTTGCTCAGGAGTCTTTGACAAGGAGGTTGAGTGAAGTGATTACTCCACAGTTGAAGAGGGTGAAGACATGACTGCCAAGCTGTTTCAGTGTGCTACGTGCTTGATGTGGGGGGTCAACGACTCTGGTGTGTCTGGCTCATTTACGTGTGGAAAGTGTGTGCACGTTCAGCTACTGACAGAGCATATTGCAGCGCTGACGAAAGAACTCGAGGACCTTCAGCTCATCCGAGAGAACGATATCTTTCTGGACAAGACCATCAGCGAGGTTATTACACGGACCATACCAGAAGAGAGCAGAAGAGAGCAGACGATGGGGAAGGCAGAGAGAAGACAGGTGCAAGAGACCCCGGGGGAAGTACCTTTCAGGAACAAGTTGAATCTTTTGGAAACAGTAGAGACAGATGACACTGCCAGTCCGTGAGGCGGCAAGGTCTGTCAATCAAAAGTTGGCGTGGGGATAGAGCAGAAGAGTCGGACATCGCACCGAGCCGTGGTAATGGGGACTCCACAGTGAGAGGAACTGACCGGGGTTTTGTGGCAACAGGCGGGACTTAAGGATGGTGTGTTGCCTTCCTGGTGCCAGGGTTAAAGACATCACAGACAGAGTGCAGGAAATCCTCAAGGACGAAGGTGAAGAGCCAAACGTGGTGGTACATGTCGGCACAAATGATGTTGGGAAGAAGAGGAGAAACATACTACAGCGGGATTTCGGAGAACTAGGAAGAAGGCTGAAAAGCAGAATGTCCAGGGTGGTTATCTCCGTATTGCTTCCAGTTCCTTGGCCTGGAGAGGACAGGAGCAGGGAGATAATGGACTTGAATGTTTGGCTGGGGAACTGGTGCAGGAAGTAAGGATTTAAATTCTTGGATAAGTGGGGTATGTTTTGTGGTA
>NC_057717.1:6564293-6565867 GCF_004010195.1 Chiloscyllium plagiosum | reverse complement strand
GTAGGAATTCTCTGAAGGTACCAGGAAGGAACCGAGGAATGGACTTAGGGCAACTAGAAGAGATATGAAAAAGCTTTGTTGGGATGGATTAAGGAAAACCGTGAGGCATTCTCCACTTATGCGAGGAACAAGAGGATGGTCAGAGTGAGGATAAGGTCAATCTGGGATAGTGGAAGGAATTTGTGCCTGGAGTCATAGGAGGTAAGGGAGGTCCTTAATGAATACTATATCTCAGTATTCACTGCTGAGAAGGGTCTTGTCGCTTGTGAGGACAGCGTGAAACAGGCTGATGTATGTGAACAGGTGGATGTTAAGAAGAAGGATGTACTGAGAATTTTGTAAAAGATAAGGATAGATAAGTCGCTGAACCAGACTGGATGTGTCCAAAGTTACTACTCGAAGCGAGGGAATGGATTGCTGAGCACCTGGTGATGACCTTTGCACCCTCACTGTCCACTCGAGTCGGACCAGATGATTGGAGGCAGGAAAATATTATTCCCTTGTTCAGGAAAGGGAATAGGGATAATCCTGGGAATTGCACACCTGTCAGTCTTAAATCTGTGGTGTGCACTTTATTGGAGAGGACTCTGGGAGACAGGATTTATTATTCCTTGGGAAACCATAGTTTGATTAAAGATAGTCAGCATGGTTCTGTAAGGGGCAGTTCATGCCTCACAAGTCTTACTGAATCTTTTGAGAATGTGACAAAACACCTTTATAGCTCATTCAGAAAGTATGGAGGCATGGGATACAGGGAAACCTGTTTGTCTGGATACAGAATTCCTGGCCCACAGAAGACAGCGGGTGATGATAGATAGAAACAATTCATCCTGGAGCTCAGTGACCAGTGGTTTTCTGCAGGGAGTGGTTACAGAACCTGTGCTCTTCGTGATTTTATGAATAAGTTGGATGTGTGAGTGGAAGAGTTGGTTAGTAAGTTTGCCAATGACACAAAGGTTGGTGGAGTGGCTGATAGTGTGGAGGACTGTTGTAGGTAGCAACGGGACAATGACAGGATGCAGAGCTGAGCTGAGAAGTGGCAGATGGAGTTCAATCTGGAAAAGTGAGAAGTCATTCATTTTGAAAGACTGAATTTGAATGCAGAATGCAGGGTTAAAGGCAGAATCCTTGGCAGTGTGGAGGAACAGAAGATTCCTGAAGAAGGGCTTATGCCTGAAACGTCGATTCTTCTGTTCCCTGGATGCTGCCTGACCTGCTGCGCTGTTCCAGCAACACATTTTCAGCTCTGATCTCCAGCATCTGCAGACCTCACTTTCTTCATGGAAACAGACCCTTCAGTCCAACTCCTCCATGCCGACGAGATATCCCAACCCAATCTAGTCCCACCTGCCAGCACCGGTCCATATCCCTCCAAACCTCTCCTATTCATATACCCATCCAAATGCCTCTTAAATGTTGCAATTGTACCAGCCTCCACCATGTCTCTGATTGAGACATATAAGATTATGAAAGGATTGGACACTCTGGCAGTAGGAAACATATTTCCACTGATGGGTGAGTGCCGAACCAGAGGACACAGCTTAAAAATACGGGGTAGACCATTTAGGACAGAG
>NC_057717.1:6542805-6564239 GCF_004010195.1 Chiloscyllium plagiosum | reverse complement strand
CATGCATGTACCACCCTCTGTGTTAAAAAGTTGCCCCTTAGGTCTCTTTTATATCTTTCCCCTCTCACCCTAAATTTATGCCCTCTAGTTCTGGACTCTCCAACCCCAGGGAAAAGACTTTGCCTATTTACCCTATCTATGCCCCTCATAATTTTATAAACCTCTATAAAGTCACCCCTCAGCCTCTGACGTTCCAAGGAAAACAGCCCCAGCCTGTTCAGCCTCTCCATATAGCTCAAATCCTCCAACCCTGGTAATATCCTTGTAAATCTTTTCTGAACCCTTTCAAATTTCCCCACATCTTTCCGATAGGAAGGAGAAAAAAATTGCACGCAATATTCCAACAGTGGCCGAACCAATGTGGTGTACAGTCGCAACATGACCTCCCAAATCCTGTGACCAATAAACGAAAGCATACCAAACGCCTTCTTCACAATACTATCCACCTGTGACTCCATTTTCAAGGTGCTATTAACCTGCACCCCAAGGTGTCTTTGTTCAGCAGCACACCCGAGGACCTTACCATTAAGTGTATAAGTCCTGCTAAGATTTGCTTTCCCAAAATGCAGTACCTCACATTTATCTGAATTAAACTCTATCTGCCACTTTTTTTTGATCTTACGGTCAGATAAACGATTGGTATGACATCATGGCCGAAGGGTCTTGTTCTGTACTGTTCTGTGTTCTATGTGTCGTATAGTAAACTGGGTAATAAGATCAGATCAGTGTAAAGGGATATGGCTTTCAGGAGGAGCTAGTCAACTGGACAGAAAATTGGGCTTGATGGTAGGAGACAGAGGGTGATGGGAGTTTTTCTGACTGGAGACATGTGACCAGCGGTATAGTGGGCCCACTGTTGTTTGTCATTTGGATAAATGGTTTGGATGGGAGTATTGGTTTCCTTGTAAGTAAGTTTTTGGGTGCCACTGGAATTGGTGGTAAAGTGGACAGTGAAGAAGGTTATCTATGACACAACAGGATGAACAATACTGCTGGGATAGTGGGCTAAAGAATAGCAGATGGAGTTTAATTAGATAAAGGTGAAGTGTTCCATTTTGGTGAAACAAACCAGGGTGGGACTTGTACAGTTAATGTTCGGGCCCTGGGTCGTGTTGTCAATCAGTGACCCAGGGATGCAGATACACAGTTCCTTGAAAGTGGTGTCACAGGTAGACAGGTTGGTGAAGCAGGCATTTGGGATGGTTACCTTCATTGAGCAGAACATTGAGAGTAGGAATTGGGATGTCATGTCATGGTGGACATTGGTGAGGCCACCATAAAAGCATTGTTGATCAGTGGGAAGAACTCATCTGGTTCACTTACCTCCTTTAGGGAAGGACATCTAACATTCTAACCTGGTCTGGCTAACATGTGACTCCAGACCCATAGCAATATGGCTGACTCTGAGCTGTCCTCTGGGTAATTAGCAGTGACACCCACATCCCATGAATGAATAAATAAAAATACATATGTCCCTCCCTACCTCTGCAAACACCTCCAGCTGCAGCAATCCATACTGGCTTTTTAACATCGTTCAGGTTCTGACCACTCTTTGTAACACTCTCACCACCTCCGGTACCTTCACCTCTCCCTGTTCCTTTTGTGACATTAAACCATGACACTGATTCCCCTTCCCACTGCCCAACTCCTGCTAGCAGACCCTTTGCAATCCCTTTAACATTTACTCCTAAAACACTTTCTCACTTCAGGATTTTAAGTACTTTGTGGTGATCTTCTAAGCCTCATAATCTAATATGACCCATTTTGTCCTGAATGAGGGGCCGGTGGGAATTTCTTGCTATCTGTTTCAATGGAATGTTCTTTTGTTGAGTGATTTACACTGTTCCTTCAAATGATTTTCACTGTTCATTTACAGGTTCATATTTCAGTCTGTTTCGCCTCTTTACCTTGGTCAGTTCTCCTCTCAAACTCATGTAATTGACTGTTTTTGTTTGTAGTTGTAGCTTGTCCTTTCTGTGATTAACTTCAAAACTTTATATTTCTGTAAACTGCACTTTATCACAATTTCCCAGAGGATCTCTCCAAGTGACACTACTTACTCACTAAGTTTCATCACACAACGATCGCTCTGAGATAGTTATATCCCTACCCAGTTGCACAATTTGTTATTCAAAGAAACACTGAAAAAAAAAATTCTCTGAACTCCGCTTTCAATATCACTGCTGTCAGTGTGACTGTCCCAGGTTATGTGAATATTGAAGTTTCCCAAAATTATCACAATGTGTTTGTTAAAAAATTCCAATGAGTTCCTGTTTAATGCAGTGATGAGCAATGAAATGCTGCTTGGTGACGAAAACTGTTCTGCTGCTTGAGTCCTTGGCAAGTTGTAGCCAGAACTTACATTCAGACTGACTGTATTTCATGATCTGTGGCCAAATGCTTTCTCTGTAATGCCTTTGTTATCCATTATTGTTAGCGTTACCCATTTTACCTGAGTTTCTGCAAGGTTGTGATCCATTGAATATTTATGTCCACCTTTTGTTCGCCCTTTAACCATGTCTCCCTGGTGTCTAAACCGTTTTTATCTCTGTGTCACAAATCAATCTACCCTATTGAAGAGACATGATCCATTCCAAAAAAAACATAATTTACTCTTTCCCACAATTTCCTGTCACAAACCGGTTCCCTGATATACAGTTTTAGTTAAACTCTGTCCCATCCTGTTCCTCTCTGCTTGTCTTCAGTCACATTCCCATGCTGCTCCCATTCTTCACCTTTTCTCTTTGGATTTGGAAAGCTCGTTTCACCTGAACCCTGTCCCTGCATCCTCTCTGTCAGTTTAAAGCCCTGTCCATAAACCTACCAACATGATTGTCCAGGACACTGGTCCCAGCAGGGTTCCAGTGGCACCATCCTAATGGATTATTTTTAAAATCAGGTATGGGATGTGGGTGTCTCTGGCTGACCAGCCTTTCCTGCCCAGCCCTAGCTGCCTTCGAGCTGAGTAACTTGCTCGGCCATTTCAGAGGGTAACTGAGAGGCAATCATTTTGCTGTGGGTATGTCGTGCAGACCACATGAGGATGAGCAGATGTCCTTATCTAATGGACAAGTGTTTGGGTTTTTTGTACATCAGCAATGGTTTCATATTTATTTATGGATTGTTAATTACTATTTTTAAAATTATTGATTTCAAATTCCACCATTTCTGATGGCGGGATTCAAACGCTCTTCTCCTGAACATTAGCTGAGATTTTGGATACATGCTGTAGCAGTAATACCACTCGGCCATCACTTGTCCTGTTCGGAGGTTGCTCACCCCTGAACACTGATACCAGGGCATCATGAAGCTAAACCCATTCTCCCAACACACTTGTATGATCCTGAAATCATCCTGATACCTTCCAGCACTCTGGTGATACCATTCAGTCTCTCTCCATGTGGTATCCCTCACTGTGTGGGTCTAATTGCTGCATCTGACAGTGTCTCCCGCTCTTGCAGCTATTCCAGATCCTGAGCCAACAAAATTCTACACTCCAGAGAGATGCAACAGCATAGGCCAGGGATGGAGACTGGGATTTTCCAAATCTTGGTGGGATACAGTGCCATTCTCCATGTGTTACCCTCACTGCATCAGTCTAATTTCCCATTCTGTCTATTTCTCTGTCCCCTGTAGGTACTCAGGAAGTTCCTGACGCAATAGACTTCCCAACTGCTGGGTGTCTCATTGAAGATGGTTGGTCAGCCAGAGAGACAAAGGGTGGAGAGATCTGGAACCTTCAAGAAATCATGTAGTGAGGTAAGATCACTCACAGTGCACAGAGCAGAAAGCAATGAGAGGGATCCAAACGTCGCTAACAAGACATGACATAGATGTAGTGTTAGAGGGGGAGCACAGTACAGACGCACCTCAGGCTCAATCACCACCACTACTTTAATTTATGTTGCACTGAGACAGCATGGGGTGTTCACAGTTATCAATCTAGACCTGTGCTGTCTTAGTGAGCATCAGGACAACAGAGGGGAAAGCAGGCCTCCGACGAGAGATTGGGAATGCTGCCTGGGATCTTTCTGTTCTGTGTTCTTCCTCCATCACTGTACTAAGACTCATTACTCTGCAACACTGTGTCTATGGCATGGCTTGTGCACCAGTGTCTTCAGTAATTTTTAACTCATGTAACAGTTCCTGTCCCTGTATCCTCCTCCCTTCCCGATAGTCCCTCCACATATTTGAAATGTGCTGCATTCCATACTACCATCCCTATCGCTGTAACTTGCTTCAGTGTCTACAACATGCTTTATTTCGGTACGGTAATCCTCTTTAGCTGGATTCAGAGTGACACAGCACGGAAACAGAACCTGTGGTCCAACTCAACAATGCTGCCCATGTTTCATATACTGAATGAGTCTCATTTGCCTGTGTTTGGCCCTTAGCTCTTCAAATCATCTCCCCTCCATATTCCTGCCCAAATGTCTTTTCCATGTTGTAATTGTTCTTGTTTCTCCCATGTGGCCCTGGCAGTCTGTTCTGTCTGTGCACCATCCTCTGTGGATAATGTTGCCCCTCAGCTCCCTCTTTAAATCTTTGCTCTCTCACCTCACGTTTACACCCTCTCGTTTTGGACTTAATTACCCTTGGCTATTCGCTATTTTTAGGCCCGATCCTTCTGGCACTCCACTTGTCACAGGCCTCCTGTCTGACAAGCAACCCTCCACCACCACCCTCTGTCTTCTAGTTTTGAGCTAGTTCTGTATTCAAGTGGCTAGTTCTCCCTGTATTCCGTGAGATCGAACCTTGCTAATAAGTCTCCGATGGGGAAACTTGTCGAACGCCTTACTGAAGTCCATATAGATCACATCTACCGCTCAGCCCTCATCAATCCTCTTTTTTACTTCTTCAAAAAACTCAATCAAGTTTGTGAGACATGATATCCAATGCACAAAGCCATGTTGACTATTCCTAATCAGTCCTTGCCTTTCCAAATACAATAACATCCTGTCCCTCAGGATTCACTGCAACAACTTGCCCACCGCCGACATCAGGCTCACTGGTCTATAGTTCCCTGGCTTGTCCTTACCACTCTTCTTAAACAGTGGCACCATGTTAGCCAACTCCAGTCTTCCGGCGCCTCGTCTGTGACAATCCATGATACAAATATCTCAGCAAGAGGTCAAGTAATCACTTTTCTAGCTTCCCACAGAGTTCTCGGGTACACCTGATCAGATCCTGGGAATTTATCCACCTTTATGCATTTCAAGGCATCCAGCACTTGCTCCTCTGTAAAATGGACATTTTGCAAGGTGTCATCAACTATTTCCCTACATTCAATATTTTCCATCTCCTTTTCCACAGTAAAAACTGATGCAAAATACTCATTTAGTATCTCTGTCGTTTAAATGTTGCAATTGTACCCTCATCCACCCCTTCCTCGGAAATTCATTCCACATTCAAAGTGCCCTCTGTGTAACGATTTGCCCCCATGTCTTTTTTTTGAACATCTCTCTCTTCTAACCTTAAAAATGTCTCCTCTTGAGACTCCCCCATCCTGCGGAAAAGGCAACTACCATTAAATCGATCTATATACCTCATTTTTAAAAATAAACGTTTATAACATCACGTCTCAACCTTCAGGCTCTAGTGAAAAAAGACTCTGCCTATCCAGCCATTTCTCAGAACTCAAGCCTTCCATGTCCAGCAACGTCCTGGTAAATCTCTTCTGAACCTTTGCAGCTTAATAATATCCTCCACATAACTGGGCGACCAGAACTGGATGGAGTATTGCAGAACAGGCCTCACCAATGTCTGCGTAATCTCAACATGACTTCCCAAATCCTCCACTCAATGGACTGAGCAATAGTCAGGCATGCCAAGCACTGTCTTATCCATCCTGTGATGCAAGCTTCAAGAATTATGTATCTGAACCCGGAGGTCTCTCTGCTGTAAAACACTAACCGAGGCCAGAACATTAATTGTATAAGCTTTACCCTTGTTTGTTTTACCAAATGCATTACCTTGTATTTGTTCAGATTGAATTCCATCTACAGTTTTTCAACCCATTCAGTCATCAAGATCCCTTTGTAATCTCAAGAAACCTCCTTCACTGTCCACGATGCCACCCTCCAGCCTTTCCAGCACATCACACATGGCTGTCCATGGTACAAATACCTTTGCTCGGGGCTCCACAATTTCTTCCCTAGCATCGCACAATGTCCTGTGATACACTTAATCAGGTCCTGGAGCTTTCCATACCTTTGTGTCTTAAAACCTCCAGCACCACCTCTTCTATAACATGCACTCTATTCAAGTCATAGAGATGTACAGCATGGAAACTGACCCTTCAGTTCAACTCGTTCAAGCTGACCAGAAGACGTAAATAAATCCATCCCATTTACCAGCATTTGGCCCATGTACCTCTAAACCTTTATTATTCATATACCTGTTCAGACATCTCTTAAATGTTGTCATAGTATCAGTATCTGTTACTTTCTCTCTCAGGTCATTCCATACACACATCACCGTGTGCATAAAAAAGCTATCCCTTCAGTCCCTTTTAAACCTTTCCCTTTAACCTTAAACCTGTGCACTCTAGTTTTGGACTCTCCAACCCTGGGAAGAGACCTTGAATGTTTACCAAATCCATACCCCTCATGTTTATATAAACCTCTGTCAGGTCACCACTCAGTCTCTGATGCTCCAGGGAAAATAACTCCAGCTTATTCAGCAACAACCCTGGCAACATCTTGTAAATCTTTTCTGAGCACTTCCAAATTTCACTACATCCTTTCTATAATGGGGATACTGGAATTGCAGAGAACTCCAAATGTGGTCTAACATATTACTCTTGTTCCCTGAGTTCCCCAGTCATTGTCCACAGTAAGTTCTGGAGTAAAAAAAGTGTGTTTAAGGTCTTAGCCATATCCTGCAGTTCCACACATCAATGGTCTCATTGATCTTTAAGGGACGCTACTTTGTCTCGAGTTACTCTTTCACTCAATATATTTATACAATTACTTTTGGATTCTCCTTATCATTCTCTGCCAAGGCTATTTCATGTACCCTTTCTGCATTACTGATTTCCACCCAAATTGTATTCCTACAGCCCCTGCGATCCTCAGAGGTTCCCTTGATCCAGCTGGCTATACCTGACATGTGCTCCCTTTTCCTTGACCAGACCCTCAATAGACAGCCAGTGTTTCCTAATGCTGTCAGCATTGACCTGCAATAAACAGGAACATGCTGGTGGTGATCACGCAATTTATCTCACTTTTAAAATATTCTCAGTTGCCAGATTTCCCTTTCCCTGCAACGAGACTCCCCAATCCCCTTTTGAAAGTTCCTGCCCAATACGATCAAGATTGGTCTGGCCCCATTTTATAACTTGAACTTGTGGACCAGGCCTATCCTTTTCCATCGCTGTTTTCAAACTAATAGAACCGTGGTCACTTTGGGAAAATGCTTTCCCATTAATACCTCAGTCCCTTTCCCTACCTTGTTTCCAAAGGAGAGGTCAGGTTTTGCCCCTTTCTCTTTTCAGGCCATTTACATATTGATTGGGAGTTTCTGGAACACAATTACCAAATTCCTCCCTTGCAAACACTGAACACTGGCAGTCCCAGTCTAGGTTTGGAAAGTTTAAAAACCCCTACTATAACGGCTCGATTATTATGATTGATATTTGAGATCTCCTGACATATTTGTTCCTCAATCTTCCACGGATTATTCGGGGTTAGTGGGACAATCAAGTCAGAGTGATGACCCATTATTATTTCTCAGTTCCACTAACATAGCTTTGCTGGTGATCCCACAGGAATATCCACTCTAAGTACTGCTGGGATGATTCATGCGATCAAAAACCACCACCACGTGTGCTCTCTTTCCTCCCCTTCATTGCCTCCTGTAGCATCTCTACCTTGAAACTTTGATAGCCAGTCCTGCCCCTCCCTCAGCTGTGTTTCTGTCATAACTATAATATCCCAGTCCCATGTTCGAATCCATGCCCCAAGTTCATCTGTCAGGCCTCTTTCATTGAAATAAATGCAGTTTAATCATCAGTTTTTTCACATTCCCTGCGATGTTCTTGCCTGCCTTGGTTATTGAATGTTCTCTCTTTAACTTGTGCACTGGCCTCAATCTTCTTTCTGGCCTTACGCCTTTTTAACACCCTGCCAGGTTAGTTTATATCCTCTCAAGCAATTCACCCAATCAGGGTATGGGTCCCCCTCCCGCTCACAGTTCAGGTGCCTTTCCCACCCTGTCTCCCTGTGTTGACACCTTCAGGGATCTAGGCAACTGTCCACTAAGTTCTCTGTGTTCCTCAGTACTCCACAAGGATCACGCATTCATTATGTCTGCCCTTCGTTTATCATACCTCCCACAGGGTATGACCTTACATTGATCAGAACTAAACTCTGCTCAGATTATCATCTGATCATCATCAAACTGTAGCTAGAGGCCATCCCCCTCATTGTGAACAACATCCTCACCTTTCATGTCATCTGCAAACCGATTAAAGATACCTTATGCTTTCACATCGAAGTTATTATTCCACAGAATAACCAGCAATGGTTCCTGCACAGACCCCTGTGGTACACCCGCTGGTGAAAGAATTTCAAACACGAAGAATTTTATACCCCAATTTTGTATCCAAATTACCAACTTGCCTTGAATCCCATGGGCTGTTCCCTTTTGGATTAGCCTTCCGCTTGGGACCTTGCTAAAGACCTTATTCAGGTGCATGTAAACCACATCATCTGTACTGCCCTCCTCAATATTTTGAGAGACCAATTCAAAAAACACAACTGAATTCTGAGGCGGTATCTTCCTCTACCAAATCCGTGATGACGCAGCCGAGTTGACCTTTGCCTTTGCAAGTGTTGATTCATCCTCAGAATATTTTCCAATAATATCCCTCCCCCTGCTGTCAGACTCTCTGCTCTGTAATTACCTGGCCTATCCCTGCTGCCCTTCTTGAACAAAGGAACCACATTAGCGATCCTTCAGTCATTCGGCACTTCACCTGTGACCAGCAAAGTACCCACCAGGGCCCCAGCAATCTCCTCCCTTACTTCCCATAGCAGCCCAGGATATATCTCATTGGGTACTGGGGGTTTATCCACCTTTATGCTTGTGAAAGCGTTTAATACCTCCGCCTTATTGGTCGTCACATGTTCGAGAACCTCACCATCCTCGACTGAAATCCCTGGCTACAATGCTTTTCTCCTGTGTGAATAAGGACAGGAGGTATTCATTGAAGACCTCACCTACTTCCTCTGGCTCCATGTACAGATTGTTCCTTTGGTTTCTAACAGGCGCAACCCTCTAACTATACTGATCAAATACCTCGTGGCCTTTCCTTAACAGTATCTGCCAAGAATATTTCATGTCCATTCTTTGACCCTCAATTTGAAGGACCCCATTGCATGTTCTACACATTTGAAGGGCTTCGCCTGTTTTCATCGCAGTGTACTTTCTTTATCAGGATCACAACATCGCTTGATCAGTATTAGCTGGAGTTACTGTCTTTGACATTCACTCATCGGGGACCATACCGGACCTGAATTCTCACTGTACCACTTTAACATACTTCCTTTTTCCAAATATGAGCCCAACTGCAGATAGTTCCTCCTAGTCTGTGTTTGCCAGATGCTGTATCATGATCATGATAATGCCCAGTGACAGTGATATTATAACGATTAGGGGGCTTCCCCAAATTTGGAATCTTCACTTCTGCACTATCCTTATCTCTTTCCAAACATCGGCTAACAAGACATGATATCGATACAGTGTTGGATGGAGAGCTCAGTACAGACACACCAAAAGGCTAAATCACCACTCCTACTGTAAGTTCTGTTGTACTAAGACTCACGACTCTGCAACACTGTATCTGCGGCATGTCTTGTGGACCAGTATCTTCAATAGTTTGTATCTACTATAACAGTTCCATTCCCTATAACCTCCCCCCTTCCTGATAGTCCCTACACATATTTGAAATATACTGCATTCCAGACTACCATCCCTATCGCTGTAACTTGCTTCAGTGTCTATAACATGCCTTATCTCGTTGAAAATCACACAACACCAGCTTTTTAGTCCAACAGGTTTAATTGGAAGCACACTAGCTTTCGGAGCAACGCTCCTTCATCAGGTGACTATCACCTGATGAAGAAGCGTCGCACCGAAAGCTAGTGTGCTTCCAATTAAACCTGTTGGACTATAACCTGGTGTTGTGTGATTTTTAACTTTGTACACCCCAGTCCAACACTGGCATCTCCAAATCATGCCTTATCTCGGTAGTCTCCTCCTCCATTAACAGGAAATAGGGTCATGCAGCACGGAAACGGTTCCTTCGATCCAACTAGTCCATGCTGAACAGAGGAGGCATATGGCGTACTGGCTTTTATTGGTAGAGGAATTGAGTTCTGGAGTACTGAGGTCATGTTGCAGTTGTATAAGACTCTGGAGTATTGTGTGCAGTTTTGGTCGCCATATTATAGGAAGGATGTGGAGGCACTGGAACGGGTGCAGAGGAGGTTTACCGGGATGTTGCCTGGTATGGTAGGAAGATCGTATGAGGAAAGGCTGAGGCACTTGGGGTTGTTTTCATTGGAGAAAAGAAGGTTTAGGGGTGACTTGATAGAGGTGTATAAGATGATTAGGGGTTTAGATAGGGTTGACCGTGAGAACCTTTTTCCACATATGGAGTCAGCTATTATGAGTGGGCATAGCTTTAAATTAAGGGGTGGTAGGTTTAGGACAGATGTTAGGGGTAGGTTCTTTACTCAGTGAGTCGTGAGTTCATGGAATGCCCTGCAGTAGCAGTGGTGGACTCTCCCTCTTTATGGGCATTTAAGCGGGCATTGGATAGGCATATGGAGGATAGTGGGCTAGTATAGGTTAGGTGGGCTTGGATCGGCGCAACATCGAGGGCCAAAGGGCCTGTACTGCGCTGTATTCTTCTATGTTCTATGTTCTATGTTAATTTCCCTCCCTCTGCTGTCAGACTCTCTACTCTGTAATTACCTGGCCTATCCCTGCTGCCCTTCTTGAACAAAGGAAACAGGTTAGCTATCCTCCAGTCATTTGGCACTTCACCTGTGACCAGCAAAGTATCCACCAGGGCCCCAGCAATCTCCTCCCTTACTTCCCATAGCAGCCCAGGATACATTTCAATGGGTACTGGGGGTTTATCCACCTTTATGCTTGTGAAAGCGTTTAATACCCACTCCTTATTGGTCATCACATGCTCGAGAACCTCACCATCCTCGACTGAAATCCCTGGCTACAATGCCTTTCTCCTGTGTGAATAATGAAAAGGAGGTATTCATTGAAGACCTCACCTACTTCCTCTGGCTCCATGTACAGATTGTTCCTTTGGTTTCTAACAGGCGCAACCCTCTAACTATACTGATAAAATACCTTGTGGCCTTTCCTTAACAGTATCTGCCAGGATATTTCATGTCCATTCTTTGACCTTCAATTTGCACGTTCTATACATTTTAAGGGCTTCGCCTGTTTTCATCGCAGTGTACTTTCTTTATCAGGATCACGACATCGCTTGATCAGTATTCGCTGGAGTTACTGCCTTTGACATTCACTCATCGGGGACCACACCGGACCTGAATTCTCACCGTATCACTTTAACATACTTCCTTTTTCCGAATATGAGCCCAACTGCAGATAGTTCCTTCCAGTCTTTGTTTGCCAGGTGCTGTATTATGATCGTGATAATGCCCAGTGACAATGATATTCTAACGATTAGGGGGCTTCTCCAAATTTGGAATCTTCACTTCTGCACTATCCTTATCTCTTTCCAAAATGACTTTGAAACTTAGTGTTATGTCCACTATCTCCAAAATGCTACAAAAATCATTGTGTGTCATCTTGCCCAGCACGTACAGCCCACAATGTCTGTACCATTCAACACTTACCAACCTACCTTACAGCCTGTCCAGCACATGATATCACTGTAACCTCTGCAGTCCCAACAGCACTTCTCCATCCTTTCACACAGCACCTCATTACCTCTAAACATTCAGAAATTATGGATGTATGGGACACAGGGAAACCTATTGTCTGGATACATATGGTTCCCTTGGGGCCCAGTGCAATGGGATTGTTTTTATTTACTCGTGGGATGTGAGTGTGTCTGGCTGGTCAGCATTTGTTGCCCAGCCCTAGCTGCCCTTGAGCTGAGTAACTTGCTCGGCCAATTCAGAGAGCAATTGAGAGCCAAATACTTTGCTGTGGGTATGTCGTGTAGACCACGTGAGAATGGTATATGTTCTTCTCAGAAGTACCTTTTTGATGAACAAAGGTTATTTTGGACATCAGCAATGGTTTCATGCTTATTCATGGATTGTTAATTGCAATTTTTAAATTATTGATTTAAAATTGCACAATTTCAGCTGGTGGGATTCAAACCTGCCTCCCCTGAACATTAGCTGAGGTTTTGGATACATGCTCTAGCAATAATACCACTCGGCCATCACTTCACCTTCTCACAGGTTACTCATCCCTGACCAGTTATACCTTTGCATCACGAAGCTAAACCCATTCTTCCTATACAACTTTTTGATCCTCACACCTTCCTGCACTCTAGTGATATCACTGAATATCTCTCCATGTGGTATCCCTTACTCTGTGGGTCTAATTGCTGCCTCTGTCAGTGCCTCTCACTCTTGCAGCTACTCCAGATCCTGAGCCAACAGAATTCTCCACTCCAGAGAGACGCAACAGCACAGGCCAGGAATGGAGACTGGGATTTTCAAGATCTCTGTGGGACTCAGTGCCATTCTCCATGTGTAACCCTCATTACATCACTCTAATTTCCCATTCTGTCTATTCCTCTGTCTCCTGTAGGTTTTCAGGTATTTTCTGACTCAGTGGACTTCCCAGCTGCTGGGTGTCTCGCCCATCACCACATTGAAGATAGTTGGTCAGCCAGAGAGACAAAGAGCAGGGGGATCTGGAGCCTTCAATAAATCCTGCAGTGAGGTAAGATCACTCACAGTGCACAGAACAGAGAGCAATGAGAGGGCTCCAAACATCAGCTAACAAGCCATGACGCAGATACAGTGTTGGAGGGGGAGCTCAGTACAGACACACCCAAGGCTAAATCACCACCCCTACTGTAAGTTCTGTTGTACTAAGACTTACTACGCTGCAACACTGTATCTGCGGCATGTCTTGTGGACCAGTATCTTCAATAGTTTGTAACTACTATAACAGTTCCATTCCCTATAACCTCCTCCCCTCCTAATAGTCCCTATACATATTTGAAATATACTGCATTCCAGACTACCATCCCTATTGCTGTAACTTGCTTCAGTGTCTATAACATGCCTTATCTCGTTAAAAATCACACAACACCAGTTTATAGTCCAACAGGTTTAATTGGAAGCACACTAGCTTTCAGAGCGACGGTCCTTCATCCAGTGACTATCACCTGATGAAGGAGCGTCGCTCCAAAAGCTAATGTACTTCCAATTAAACCTGTTAGACTATAACCTGGTGTTGTGTGATTTTTAACTTTGTACACCCCAGTCCAAGACCGGCATCTCCAAATCATGCCTTATCTCCTCCTCCATTAACAGGAGACAGGGTCACGCAGCACGGAAACGGTTCCTTGGATCCAACTAGTCCATGCTGAACAGAGTCCCTGAATGAGTCACGTTTCCCTGCATTTGACGCAACTCCCTTCAAACCTTCTCCTCTCTCTGTACCTGCCCAAATGTCTTTTACATGTTGTTGTTGTTGTACATTTCTCTACCACTTCCCCCGGAAGCTCATTGCATACCTGCACCATCCTCTGTGTGAAAAATCTTCTCCTCCAATCCCTTTTTCAGTTTTTTCTCTCCCATCTCACACTTATGCCCTCTAGAAGACAGAACGTAGAACATGGCGGCACAGTACAGGCCCTTCGGCTCTCGATGTTGCGTCAACCTGTGGAACCAATGTGAAGCCATCTAACCTTCCCATTTTCATCCATATGCCTGTCCAATGACAGTTTAAATGCCCTTAAAGTTGGCGAGTCTACTACTGTTGCAGGCAATGCATTCCATGGCCCTACTATTCTGAGTAAAGAACCTACCTCTGGCATCTGTCCCATATCTATTAATTAATATTAATATTAATTACTACCTTAATTTAAAGCTATCTCACTTCGTGCTAGGTATCGCCATCCGAGGGAAAAGTCTCTCACTGTCTAACCTATCTAACCCTCTGATTATCTTATATGTCTCAATTAATTGGCCTCAAATGTCTTCTCTCGAACAAAAACAGGTTCAAGTCCCTCACCCTTCCTCATAAGACCTTCCCTCCAGACTTGGTAAAATCCTAGTAAATCACCTCTGAACCCTTTCCAAATCTTTCACATCCGTCCTCTAATACGGTGACCTGAGCCATAGGCAACACTCCAAATGTGGACGCATCAGCGTTTTGTACAGCTGCAGCATTATCTCATGGTTCCGAAACTTAAGGATTGTACCAATAAAAGCTCACACGGCGAATGCCTTCTTAACAACCCTATCAACCTGGGTGGCAACTTTCAAGGATCTATGTACATGGACAGAGAGATGTCTCTGTTCAGCTACACTACCAAGAATCTTACCATTATCCCAGTAATCTGTGTTTCTCTTACTTTTTCCAAAGTGAATCACTTCACACTTTTCCACATTAAACTCCCTTTGCAAACTCTCAATCCAGTTCTACAGCTTATCTATGCTTCTCTGTAACCTACAACATTCTTCGTCACTATCCACAACTCTACCAACCTAAGTGTTATCTGCAAATTTGCTAACATATCCTTCAATGCCTTTACCCAAGTCATTTATATAAATGACAAACAATAGTGGTTCCAAAACAGATCCTGGCAGTTCCAACTAGTAAGTGAACTTTAGCATGAGTATTTCCCTTCAACCACGACCCTCTGTCTTCTTTCAGCGAGCCAATTATCCAATCCTAACAGCAAAATCACCCTCAATCCCATGCCTTTGTATTGCCGGCCATAGCCTACTGTGGGGAACCTTAACAAACACCTTACTGTAATCCATATACACACCAACTGCTTTACCCTCATCCACCTCTTTGGTCACCATCTCAAAGAACTCAATATGGTTTGTGAGGCATGTCCTACCCTTCAGAAAATTGTGCTGACTATCCCTAATCAACTTATTCATCTTCTGCTAATTATAAATGCTAGCTTTTACAAGCCTTTCCAACATTTTACCCACAATCAGAGTAAGGCTCACAGCTCTATAATTACTCAGGGTTGTCTCTATTCCCCTTCTTGGACATTTGCTGTCCTCCAGTCTTCTGGCACTATTCCTGTACACAATGATGTCTTAAAGATCAAAGCCAAGGGCTTGGCAATCTCCTTCCTGGTTTTCCAGAGTCCAAGAATAAATCCCATCTGGCCCAGGGAACTGTTTTTTTACACTTTCCAGAATTGCTAACACCTTCTCCTTCTACAGTTCCATCCCATCTAGTTATGGACCCCACTAGCCTAGGGTAAAGACATTGGCAAATCAACTTACCTGCACCCCTCATGGTTTTCTAAACCTTTATAAAGTCACCCCTCAGCCACCTACGCCCAATGGAAATACGAAAGACGATAATAAAAATATTTCTGCTCATGTCCCTGCCACTACTTTGTCACAATGTTCTGGGATACACTTGTTTAGGATCTAGCACTTTCTCTACCTTTGTGTTCTAAGACCTCTTCTGTAATGGGGACTCTTTACAAGTGATCACTGTTTATTCCCTTTGTTTCCTCGTCTTTGTCCACAGTACGTTCTGACATGAAATGCTCGTTTAGGGTCTCGCCCATCTCCTGTGGTTCCACACATGGATGGCCACATTAATCCATATTCTACCCCTAGTTAACCTTCTGTTGTTAATATTCTTGTAGACTGTCTTTGGAATTTCCTCAGTCTGATCTGCCAATGCTTTCTGTGGTCCCCTTTGGTCCTTCCTGATTTCCCTCTTAAGTCAATTACTCCACCGCAATGTTTATGACACGTGCCCCCTTTTTCTTGACCAGAGACTTAATAACCCCAGTCATCTAGTGTTTCCTACTTGTGATCGACATTGTCCTTCACACTAACAAGAATATGCTGGCCCTGAACTCTCATTTTATCTCCCTTTTGAATGCTTCCCACCTGCCTGACGTCCCTTTACCTGCGAATACCCTCAACAATCAATTGTTAAATCCTCTTGACAGGAGAGAGATTTGCCAGTGTTATGCAGGGAGGATTTAAACTAGTTTGACAGAGGGTTTGGACTCTGAATAAGAGAGGTACCATCGACCAGTCAAGGGAAAAATGCATCAGCCATCAAGAGCAAGTTATCCTGGGGCACAGTCAAGGGAGGGAAAAGACTTCTGGTTTAAAGGGCATTCATTTCAACGCACGAGGCCTGACTGGTAAGGCAGACAAGCTCAGATCATGGATTGACTCTGGGGACTGGGATATTATAGCCATAACAGAAACATGGCTGAGAGAAGGACAGGACTAACAGCTCAGTGTTCCAGAATACAGAAGCTACAGGTGGGACAGAAGGACAAGTAAGTGAGGAGGGAAGCTGCCCTTTTGATAAGGGAGGATATAACAACAGTGCTTAGAGAGGATACTCTTTCGGGGTGATCAGATTAGGTCATATGGTGAGAAGTTAGAAACAGAAAGGGGATGGTCAGTCTGCTGGGATGGTGTTCTCGACCCCCAAATAGCCAGCGGGTACTACAGGGGCAGATGTGTAGAGAGATTGCAGGTACCTATAGAAATAGTAGGATAGTATTGGTTGGAGATTTGAATTTCCTCTGTATTGACTGGGCCATCCGGAGTGTAAAAGGCCCATATGGAGTGAAATTTGTCAAATGTGTCCAAGAACTTTTCCTAAATCAATATGTAGAGGGCCCCACTCTACTCAGGCGGGTGCAACACTGGACCTCCCCTCAGAAAACGAGGTCAGGTAAGTGACTGAAGTGTCAGTCGGAGAGCACTTTGGGTCCAGTGAACACAACTTTCTTAGTTTTAACATAGTTATGGAAAAAGATCAGACAGGTCCACAGATTAATGTCTTTAACTGGAGCAGGGACAGGTTTGGGGCCATGAGGCAGGATTGAGCAGAGGTTGATTGGGTGAATTAAAAATCACACAACACCAGGTTATAGTCCAACAGGATTATTTCAAAGCACTAGCTTTCAAAGCGCAGGTGATCATCCTAAGATGAAACTTCCACTAAATGTGTTTGTTATTACATTCCATGACACTGCAATCCTGTTGCAATAAATTCCGTGCCTTATGTTTGTGCTCCACAACCACCTGATGAAGGAGCAGCGTTCTGAAACCTAGTGCCTCCAAATAAACCTGTTGGACTGTAAGCTGGTGTTATGTGATTTTTAACTTTGCCCACCCCCCCCCCCCCCCCACCCAGTCCAACATAGACTCCTCCACATTATGCTCCGATCAACTGGGTGAGTCTGTTTGAAGGAAATGGAATGACGGACAAATTGGAGGCTTTTAAAAGTGTGATCTCAAGAATCCAGGGCCAATGTGTCCCTGTTAGAGCAAAGGGAAAAGCTAGCAGGTTTAGCGAACCCTGGCTCATGAGGGATATTGAGGCTCTGTACAAGAAAAAGAAAACAGCATACATTGTCTTAAATTTTTCCGTATCTACGTAACCTATTCCAGTCCTAAAGACAAGATCACTCGCTGGAGACTCGACAATCCTTTCAGGTGCCTGCAGCATTCCCGATCTGCAGAACCCACTGAAAGCCTGTAATTCTCCCGATCCAGTTCCGGCAAGACTCACTATATGTGTGACATCCTCATGTCACCAGCACCCACCCTATCAATGTAAGTTCCTCCTGTATCGCCATGCATTTACTCATCTCCATAACCTTCTCCACCTCTTACACCCCTATCTGTGGAAATGTCACCCTCCCCTACAACCCTTCCCACTTTGACCAAACTGGAGGAGGTTAGAAATGCTCTCTTATCTTTGAAACTGGCTCCAACCAAAATTACTGTCCTTCTGGAAAATCTGTCAGACTCCACACTGTCCATGTCTAAATAATCTGCAGAAGTAAATCTTCCTATATCTATAAACATCTTCAGTCACGACTACCCTCCATCTCTGTTTGGTCCTCCAGTCTATACAACCCACTTTATTTCTGTAATCTGTTCCATTCACCTCACTCTGGGGAAAAAGCTTCTTGCTATCCACCCTGTCTGTACATCCCATGATTTTGTAGACCTCTATCAGGTCCCCAGTCTTTCTAATGAAAATAATCCGAATCTATTCAAACTTTCTTCAAAGCTAGCCCCTTCCATACCAGACAGGGCGGCACGGTGGCCCAGTGGTTAGCACTGCTGCCTCACAGCACCAGAGACCCGGGTTCAATTCCCAACTCAGGCGACTGACTGTGTGGAGTTTGCACATTCTCCCCGTGTCTGCGTGGGTTTCCTCCGGGTGCTCCAGTTTCCTCCCACAGTCACAAAGATGTGCGGGTCAGGTGAATTGGCCATGCTAAATTGCCCGTAGTGTTAGGTTAAAAGGGGTAAATGTAGAGGTATGGGTGGGTTGCGGGTCGGTGTGGACTTGTTGGGCCGAAGGGCCTGTTTCCACACTGTAAGTAATCTAAATATCTAAAAACAACATCCCGGTGAACCTCCCCTGCACCCTCTCCAAAGCATCCACATCCTTTTGTTAATGTGGTGAGCAGAAATGTACGTAATATTCCAAATGTGGTCGAACCAAACTCCAATACAACTGTAACATGACCTGCCAACTCTTTAACTCATTATCCCCTCCAGTGAAAGAAAGCATGTTGTATGCCGCCTTAACCACTTTACTGACCTGCGTTGTCACCTTCAAGGAACAATGGACCTGAATATCCAGATCTCTCTGTACGTCAGATTTCCCCAGGACTTTTCCATTTAGTTTGCTCTTGAATTGGATCTTCTGAAATTTGCCTGGATTGAAGGCTTTTTATTCCTGATGAAGGGCTTTTGCCCGAAACGTCGATTTTGCTGCTCATCGAATGCTGCCTGAATTGCTGTGCTCTTCCAGCACCACTGATCCAGAATGAACTCCCCATCTGCCATTTCTCTGCTCATCTCTTCAATCTATGCACTGCTGTATTCTCTAACAGTCCCCTTCACTGTCTGCTACTCCGCCAATCTTAGTGTCATCTGCAAACTTGCTACTGAGGCAACCGATATCTTCCTCCAAATCATTTATGTATATCACAAACAACAGTGGACCTAGCACGGATCCTCGTGGAACACCACAGGGCACAGGTCTCCATTTTGAGAAATTCATTTTACTCTCATCCATGTGCGTATCCAAAAGTTAATTAAATATCCCTAATGTAACTGTCTCTACCACCAACACTGTCAGTGCATTCCACATACCCACCACTCTCTGTGTAACGTACCTACCTCTGACATCTCCCATAAACCTTCCTCCAATTACCTTAAACTTATGCCCCAATGTTATAGCCATTTTCACAATGGGAACATTCTCGGGCTATCCATTCTATGTCTGCCTCTCTTCATCTTGTACACCTCTATCAAGTCAGCTCTCATCCTTTTTCATTCCAATGAGAAAAGCCCTGGATTCCCAAACATTTCTTCATTAGATCTGCCCTCCAATCCAGAAAACATCCTGATGAATCTCTTATGCACCCTCTCCAAAGCTTCCACATCTTTCCTATAATGAGGCGACCAGAACATAACACAATATTCCAAGAGTGGACTAACCAGGGCTGTATGGAGCTGCAGCATAACCTCACAGGTCTGAAACTCCATCCCTCTGCTAATGAAAGCTAACACATCACACGCCTTCGTACCACCCCTATCAACATGGCTGGCATCTTTGAAGGAACTATGGACGTGGACCCCATGAAACTTCTGTTACTCCACACTACCAAGAATCCTGCCTTTAACCAAGTAGAGGTTTTCTGCAGAATCCTTCAATCTTTAACCCTCCCTGTTTTGGTACCTTCCTCCAGTCACCACAAAACCCACAAACTGTGAAACATCTTCCCGTCCCTATAATTCTCCTTAGCTCTGTAACCTCCTTTATTAATGTGAACCCTCAAAACTACCAAAGCCAATTTTAGCCACTTCAATATTACTAATAATTGCAAAATCCTCCAATCCTGATAATTCCTCCCTAACTCTGTAACCCCCACCATCCTCCAGTACCCTTCTGGGGAACATTGCAGAGGAAGGAAGAGTTGTAGAATCTGGATCATGTTACGGAGGTAGGATGGACTGCAGAACCTGGAGGATGGTACAAATGTAGGAAGGGACGGGGATCCTGCAGGAGGTTAGAGGGAGCAGGATGGGACCGAGACTGCGTTGTGGAACCTGAAGAATATTTTAGTCTGAATAGAACATAGAACATAGAACAATACAGCACAGAACAGGCCCTTCGGCCCACGATGTTGTGCCGAACTTCTAACCTAGATTAAGTACCCATCCATGTACCTATCCAAATGCCGCTTAAAGGTCACTAATGATTCCGACTCTACCACTCCCACGGGCAGCGCATTCCATGCCCCCACCACTCTCTGGGTAAAGAACCCACCCCTGACATCTCCCCTATACCTTCCACCCTTCACCTTAAATTTATGTCCCCTTGTAACACTCTGTTGTACCCAGGGAAAAAGTTTCTGACTGTCTACTCTATCTATTCCTCTGATCATCTTATAAACCTCTATCAACTCACCCCTCATCCTTCGCCGTTCCAACGAGAAAAGGCCGAGAACTCTCAACCTATCCTCGTACGACTTCCTCTCCATTCCAGGCAACATCCTGGTAAATCTTCTCTGCACCCTCTACAAAGCTTCCACATCTTTCCTAAAGTGAAGCGACCAGAACTGCACACAGTACTCCAACTGTGGCCTAACCAAAGTCCTGTACAGCTGCAACATCACTTCACGACTCTTGAATTCAATCCCTCTGCTAATGAACGATAATACTCCATAGGCCTTCTTACAAACTCTATCCACCTGAGTGGCAACCTTCAAAGATCTATGTACATAGACCCAAGATCCCTCTGTTCCTCCACCTGACTAAGAACCCTACCATTAACCCTGAATTCCGCATTCTTATTTGTTCTTCCAAAATGGACAACCTCACACTTGGCAGGGTTGAACTCCATCTGCCACTCCTCAGCCCAACTCTGCATCATATCTAAGTCCCTCTGCAGCCGACAACAGCCCTCCTCACTGTCCACAACTCCACCTATCTTCGTATCATCTGCAAATTTACTGACCCACCCTTCGACTCCCTCATCTAAGTCATTAATAAAAATTACAAACAGCAGAGGACCCAGAACTGATCCCTGCGGAACTCCACATGTAACTGGGCTCCAGGCTGAGTATTTACCATCTACCACCACTCTCTGCCTTCGACCGGTTAGCCAGTTTTCTATCCAATTGGCCAAATTTCCCTCAATCCCATGCC
>NC_057717.1:6536914-6539940 GCF_004010195.1 Chiloscyllium plagiosum | reverse complement strand
GATTCATATAACATGCAGGATGGAACCGTGACTGCAATGTGGAACCTGAAGGATATTTTAGACTGAATCGCTGCTCCCACTTTTTTATTAGACTATTGGGCCGATCTTGATGACCTAATTTTGCTGATGTTTACCAGAATTGGCTGTGCACAGCTTCAGATTCCCAGGCTGGGAAATGTGAGTTCAGATGTGAATCTATTTGCCCATTCTGTCTGTGTGCCTGACAGTGACCTGGTGCTGCTCTAGTAGAAAGCATTCTCCGTGTATCTGGTAACCTCCAGATCGACAGGACTGACCAGAGGTCACCTCATCAAAACCTTCGTTTAGAATGTTCTTTTTTTTATTATTTTCAAGTGACAGTTTCATGAGATGCAGGAATTGGGGTGATTCCATTTTAAGAGAATGAAGCCTTTATCATTGGAGATTGGGAAGCCTTCAAAAATGAGATAACGGCTTTCCAGAGACAGTATGTAGTATTCCTGTTAGGGTGGAAGGAAATGCTGGTGGGTGTAGGATATGCTGGATGACGAGAGAATGAAGATTTTGGTTAAGAAAAAGAAGGAAAAATTTGTCGGGTATAGACACGAGAAATCAAGTGAATTCTCAGAATATAAAGGCAGGAGGAGTATACTTAAGAGGGAAATCAGAAGGGTAAAAAGGGGACATGAGATAGCTTTGACAAATAGTGTTAATGAGAATCCAAAGGGTTTTTATAAATACATAAACAACAAGAGTGTAACTAGGGAGAAAGTAGGGCCCCTCAAAGATCAGCAAGGAAGCCTTTGTGTGCAGCCGGAGGAGATGGTGGTGATACTATACGAGTATTTTGCATCAGTATTTACTGTGGCGAAGGAAATGGAGGATATAGAATGTGGGGAAGTAGATGGTGACGTCTTGAAAAGCGCCTATATCGAAGAGGAGGAGGTGCTGGATGTCTTGAAATGCTTAAAAGCGCATAAATCCCCAGGATCTGATCAGGTGTACCTTGGAATCTGTGGGAAGCTAGGGAAGCGAATGATGGGCCCTTTGCTGAGAAACTTGTATCATTGATTATCACAGGTGAGGTGCTTGAAGACTGGAGGTTGGCTAACGTGGTGCCACCATTTAAGAAAGGTGGTAAGGGAAAGCTAGGGAACTACAGACTAGTGAGCCTGACATCAGTAGTGGGTAAATTGTTGAAGGGAATCCTGCGAGATAGGATTTACATGTATTTAGAAAGGCAAGGAGTGACTGGGGGATAGTCAGCTTGGCTTTGTGTGTGGGAAATCATGTCTCAAGAAATTGATTGCTTTTTTTAAAGAAGTAACAAAAAGGAGGCCAATCATTGGATGTGATTTCTATGGACTCCAGTGAGGTGTTTGAAATAGTTCCTCATGGGAGATTGGTTAGCAAGGTTAGATCTCATGGAATACAGGGAGAATTGGCTGTTTGGATACAGAACTGGCTCGAAGGTAGAAGACAGAGGGCGGTGGCAGAGGGTTGCTTTTCACACTGGAGGACGATGGTGTGCCACAAAGATCGGTGCTGGTGTCATTATATTAATGATTTTGACATGAACATAGGAGGTACAGTTAACAAGTTTGCAGATGACACCAAAATTTGAGATATAGTGGGTAGTGAAGAAGGTTACCTCAGATTACAACGGGATCTGGATCAGATGTGCAAATGGGCTGAGGAGTGACAGATGGAGTTTAATTGAGATAAATGTGAGGTGCTGCATTTTGGGAAAGCACATCTGAACAGGACTTGTACACTTAATGTGAAGGTCCTAGGGAATGTTGCTGAACAAAGAGACCTTAGTGTTCATAACTCCTTGAAAGTAGAGTCGCAGGTAAGCGGATAGTGAAGACGGTGTTTGGTATGCTTTCCTCTATTGGCCAAAGCATTGATTATAGGAGCATATTACAGCTGTACAGCACACTGGTTAGGACACTTTTGGAATATTGCATGCATTTCTGGTCTTTTTCCTATTGGAAGGATGTTGTGAAACTTGAAAGTGTTTAGAAAGGTTTTACAAAGATGTTGGGTGCTGAAAATGTGTTGCTGGAAAAGCGCAGCAGGTCAGGCAGCATCCGGGGAACAGGAGAATCGACGTTTCGGGCATAAGCCCTTCTTCAGGAATGCCTTCCTTTGCCTTCCTTTACAAGGATGTTGCCAAGGTTGGAGGATTTGAGCTATTGGGAGATGCTGAAATGACTGGGACTGTTTTCCCTGGAGCGTCAGAGGCTAAGGGGTGACATTCTTGAGGTTTATAAAATCATGAGGGACATGGATAGGATAAATTGACAAGGTATTTTCCCTGGGGTCGTGGAGACCAGAGCTGGAGGGCATAGGTTTAGGGTGAGAGATGAAAGATTTAATAAGGACCTAAGGGGCAACCTTTTCATGCAGAGTGTGGTTATGTATGGAATGTACTGCCAGAGGAAGTGATGGAGGCTGGTACAATTGCAGCATTCAAAAGGCATCTGTATTGGTATATGAATAAAAAAGGGTTTAGTGGGATATGGGCCAAGATGGGACGAGATTACGATAGGATATCTGGGTGGCGTGGACGAATTGGACCGAATGGTCCATTTATGTGCTGTACGTCTCTAGGACTCTCTGGGTCTAAATGTTTTCCACTGTTCATTTACAGACTGACATTTCAGTCTGTTTCCCCTGTTACCTTGGTCAGTTCTCTCTCAAAATCATGTAATTGGCTTTGTTACTGATGCTCGGGTGTGTTTTATGGTCACTTTAAAATGTCATAATCTCTTTGAATTCTGGTGTAATTTCTTGGAGGATCTTGGTGTGATATTACTCATTCACTCAGCTTCATCACCCAACAGTTGATCTGAGATAGTTACATCCCTAGTTATTTGCACAATGTGTTAATCAAAGAAACACTGACAAAAACATTCAAGGAGGATCTCGGATAATATCACTCTTGCCAATGTGTCTGTCCCAGATTATACAAAGATTGAAGTCTCCAAAAATTACCTCACCACCTTTGCTACAAATTCTAATGAATTCCTGTTTAATGCAGG
>NC_057717.1:6532034-6536901 GCF_004010195.1 Chiloscyllium plagiosum | reverse complement strand
CCAAATGCTTTCTCTGTAATGCCATTGTTATCCATTAGTGTCAGGGTTCCCATCTTGCTTTTCCATTCTGCCTGAGATCCTGTAAGGTTGTTTACTGTTGAATATTTATGTTCCACCTTTTGTTCAACCTGTAACCACGCCTGTCTGGTGATTAAATCTCATTTTTCTCTGTGTCACATGTCTATTACCTTATTGTAGATACTTTGTCCATTCCAAAAAAAATGATAATTTCCTCTTTCCGACAATGTCCTGTCACAAACCGATTCATTGATGTACAGTTTTCGTTAAACTCTATCCCTTCCTGTTCTTTCCTGCTTGTCTTCAGCCACATTCCCATGCTGTTCCGAGGCTTCACATATTCCCTTTGGATTTGGAAAGCTCCTTTCACCTGTACCCTGTCCCTGCATCCTCTCTGTCAGTTTAAAGCCCTGTCCATAAACCTACTGACATGATTGGCCAGGACACTGGTCCCAGCAGGGTTGGTTTTAATTCACTTGTGAGATATTGCTGTCTCTGGCTGGCCAGCATCGCATGCCCACCCTGACCAGCTTTAGAGCTGAGTTGCTTGCCAGACCATTTCAGATGGCATTTGAGAGTCAATCCCATTGCTCTGGGTCTGGATTCATATGTAGTCTAGACCGGCAGCCTATAACAGATTTCCTTACTTAAAGGGTATTAAGTAGTCAGATGGGTATCCCTGCTCCCGGCATTCAATTCTGGATGAACAGTCTAGTGAGAGTAACACGAGGCCATTGTCTGGCCCACTGATAGCTCCCTCATCGCTGAGTACTGATCCCAGTGCACCTTCTTCGTGACCGTGGTTTGATCCTGATACCTTCCCGCATTCTGGTGCTATCACACAGTCTCACTCCATGTGGTATCTGTCACTGTGAGGGTTTAATTGATGCCGGTGACTGCACCTTTTGCAGCTACTCCAGATCCTGAACCAACAGAATTCTCCACTCCAGGGAGACGCAGCAGCACAGACCAGAGATGGAGACTGGGATTTTCCAGGTCTCTGTGGGACTCGGTGCCATTCTCCATGTTTAACCATCACTGCATCAGTCTAATTTCCCATTCTGTCTGTTTCTCTATCTCCTGTAGGTACTCAGGATACTCCTGACTCAGCAGAATTCCCAATTCCTGTTTCGTCCACCACCACTCTGAAGACAGTTGGTCAGCCAGAGAGATGGAGAGTGAGATCTGGAGCCTTCAGTAAACCCTGCAGATAGCTAAGATCACTCACAGTGAACAAAGCAGAGTGTATTTGAGGGATCAAACTTTGGTCCAGAAGACATGACACAGATAGTGTTGAAGCACGAACACAGAGCATGATGGTTCCAGGCTCAATCCCCACCCTCTTGTTTACTTTCATCTCTGCTGTACTGAGCCTTCCTGTGTCAATATAGGAAGTTGACCGTTATCAATCCAGGCTTGTGCTGTCTTAGTGAGGATCAGTACAACCGAGGGGAAAGCAGGTCTCCCCCAAGGAGATGGCATTGAAATCTGGGATCTTTCTGTTCTATATTGTCACATTGTCTCTTGTCGTGTGATAGAGTCATACAGGAAGGAAACATGCCTTTTGGTCTAACTCGTTTGCACCAGTGTCTGGAATACTTGTAATTCCCAGAAAATTTCCTGTTTCTATAACCTCCACCCCTCCCATATTCCCGCTGTATATTTCAAACCTACTTCAAGGCTGACGACTCTCCCTATGTGTAAATTGCTCCAGTGTCGATCACATGCCCAATCTCAATAATCTCATCCTTCACTCAGTACAATAATTCCTATTTCTCCTGTCTACTGGCCTATAGCACCACATGACCTCAGTAACCTTCTCCCAACCTTACTGAGTTCCTTATCTGCATAAACACCTCCAGACACTTTTCAAGCCACAACAGCACTCCATGTCTCTATTTGCTCCTCTACTCCCTACAGTCCTCCTATCACCTCAAACATTGTCTCTGTGTAATTCTGCAATTTAGGGCAGCACAGTGGCTCAGTGGTGAGCAATGCTGCCTCACAGCGCCAGGGGCCCAGGTTCGATTCCAGCGTTGGGTGACTGTCTGTGTGGAGTTTGCACATTGTCCCCGTGTCTGTGTGGGTTTCCTCCGACACTCCAAAGATGTGCAGGTCAGGTGAATTGGCCATTCTAAGTTGCCCATAGTATTAGGTTAAAGGGGTAAATGTAGGGGTATGTACGGGCGGCACGGTGGCACAGTGGTTAGCACTGCTGCCTCACAGCGCCAGAGACCCGGGTTCAATTCCCGACTCAGGCGACTGACTGTGTGGAGTTTGCACATTCTCCCCGTGTCTGCGTGGGTTTCCTCCGGGTGCTCCGGTTTCCTCCCACAGTCCAAAGATGTGTAGGTCAGGTGAATTGGCCATGCTAAATTGCCCGTAGTGTTAGGTTAAAGGAGTAAATGTAGGGGTATGTGTGGGTTGCGCTTTGGCGAGTCGATGTGGACTTGTTGGGCCGAAGGGCCTGTTTCCACACTGTAAGTAATCTAGGTGCATTGTCAGAGAGAAGTGGGTCTGGGTGGGTTACTCTTTGGAAGGTCGGTGTGGACTTGTTGGGCCGAAGTACCTGTTCCCATGCTGGAGGGTTTCTAATCTAAAGCCTGTGCTGTCTTCGTGAGGATCAGCACAACAGAGGGGAAAGCAGGCCTCCCTCAAGGAGATGGTATTGAAACCTGGGATCTTTCTGTTCTATATTCCCTCCTCTAATCTAAACTCTCCCTCTGCTTTCCATATTACTGTCCCTAAATATATCCCTCCATCCATAATCAGCCCCAACCCCTTCAAACCTCCGAGTCGCTGTGAACTCCCACAGCTCCAACATCCCTCCTTAACTGTGTAACCTTTTCCATTCCTGAAACACTCTGAAAATGTGGACCTCCTACAAACCTCCCTATCCGCGTAATCCTCTCAGGACCCTGTAAAACACCCGATCTGTGGAACCAGCTCCAATGCTTGTGACTCTCCCGATCAATTTCTACAAGACTTACTATCTATGTAACATTCTCCCATCGCTATCACCCGCCCTGTCAATGTAAGCTCTTCCGGTCTCCCCACCAATCTAATCATATCCATAAGCTTCTCCAGCTCTTACACCCCTATCTGTGCAAACGTTACACTCCCCTACAACTATCCCTAAAGGAGAAACCTCCTCCAGTGTATGCAATACTCCCTATCTGTGTTTGTGTCTCCAGGATCTATTGCTGTTCCTGCCTCTGTAAGCTCTGACAGATTGTACAGCTTGCCGAACCATATTCTTCCCAGAACCTCAGCATCTGACATCAACAAAAGTCTTCATTAACTACAGCCTTTCATATCTCTGTTCTTTCCTCAATTCTATACAACTCTCTTAATCTCTGTAAGTAGCACAATTCCATAAAATGCCCTATGCCTGCGTAAACTGACCCAATCCGACAGTGAGAAGCCTCACTGTCCTTTTGATCACCTGTAGTCCCTTCAGATCTCCCTGTATCTTCCCTGATTCCATTGAATGCAGCCCATCTCATGTTCTAACTCCTCCAACACATATGTTACGCCCCATCTCTGTGATATTCTTCAGTTACTGCAATTCTCTTTCTTTATCTCCAGAGCTTCCAATCCCCCTGATCAATGTAAGGTTTTGATCACTTGCAGCATGGTTAACACATGTAGCAGCCTCCAACTCCTCAATGCATTCTGTCACTGTAACCTCCTCAAATACAACAGCTCACTGTCTTTGTAGTATCTTCCAGTATCTGCAACCCTTTCGATTTTTGTTACCCACTCCAGAACAGCACTCCACATCTCTGTGTAACTGATGGGAATGCTGTAAACCTGCCTTCACAGTCCTCAGTAACTCTCTGAACTTCTACAGCCCTACAATCCTCAGCATCTCTGGATCCTCCAATCCCTACAGTTCTCCCTGGCTGTGTGAACTGATCCAGCCCCGTCAACTCTCCCTATCTCACTCACTCCTGCAGCTCCAACTCTTGTCCACGTCAGTGTAATTACCAGCACCAATAATTGTCTCAGTCTCTATAAACTCCAGCAGCTCCAACTACCACCCCTACCTGTGTACTCTCCAGTCCCTCCAATCCTCCCTTTCTCTATAAACGTCTGTAGCTCCAAATACCACCCCATCTGTCTAATCTCCAGTGCCTATAACACTCCCTTTCTCTAAAACCTTCTGTAGCTCCAACTACTACTGTGTAATCTCTAGTCCCTATATTCCTCTCGATCTCTGTAAATCCTTCAGAACTGATAATACTGTAACTCTACTTGACATCTTTCAGCCCAACAACCACCTGATCTCTAACCACCAACAGTGATCACAAACCACCCGAACTCTGTAACATCCTCCAGTCTCTCCAGCCCAGCTTTTCTCTGTTAGTTTCTCTGGTGTCTGTATTCCCCTTTATCTCCGGTTACAGATCCTTGCTCAGGGAAACAATGTCTCAGTACCGAATCTGTAAGAACACAAGAATCTTCGTTGTATCAATAAATTTACCTCATTTTCTAAATTTTAACGACTGCAAGTTCAACCTTCTGCACCTCCTCTCATCAATATCCCTCCATTTTGAAGATCAGCCTGGTGAACCTTCTCTGGGCTGCCTCCAATGCAAGGACATTTTCCCTCCAGATAGAGGACCAAACCCGTTCACAGTATTCTCAATGTGGGCTGACTGGAGACCTCTATATTTATTACAAGCCTTCCCTATTTTTATTCTCCATTCCCTTTGAAATCAATACCAACATTCCATTTGCCTTCTCTATGTCATGCTGGCTCTGTATGCTACTTTTCTGAGATTTATACACCAGGATTCCCACGTTACGCAATAGCGTAGCTTTCTGCAGTTGATCTGAAACCAAG
>NC_057717.1:6522867-6531949 GCF_004010195.1 Chiloscyllium plagiosum | reverse complement strand
GACCACCCCTATCTGAGTAATCTCTAGTCCCTATATTCCTCCTGATCTCTGTAACTCCTTCAGGACTGATAACCCTGTAACTCTCCTTGACATCTTTCAGCCTGACAACCGATCTGAACTCTTACCACCAACAGTGATCTCAAACCACCCGAACTCTGTAACATTCTCCAGTCTCTACAAACCCAGCTTTTCTCTGTTAGCTTCTCTGGTGTCTGTATTCCCCTTTATCTCCAGTTACAGATCCATGCCCAGGGAAACAATGTCTCAATACCGAATCTGTAAGAACACACAAATCTTCGTTGTACCAATAAATTTGCCTCATTTTCTAAAATTTAATGACTGCAAGTTCAACCTTCTCCACCTCTTCTCATCAATATCCCTCCATTTTGAAGATCAGCCTGGTGAACCTTCTCTGGGCTGCCTCCAATGCAAGGACATTTTCCCTCCAGATAGGGGACCAAACCTGTTCACAGTATTCTCAGTGTGGGCTGATTGGAGTCCTCTATAGTTGTTACAAGCCTTCCCTATTTTTATTCTCCATTCCCTTTGGAATCAATGCCAGCATTCCATTTACCTTCTCTATGTCCTGCTGATCCTGTATGCTACCTTTCTTTGATTTATACACAAGGATTTCCAAGTTGCTCTGTGGTATAGCTCTCTGCAGTTGATCTGAAACCAAGAAGTGACATCAATAATCAGGAAAGTGTTGGAATGTATGGTAAACGATATGCCAGAAATGCTAACTGCACAGTTAGAAACCTATGGAAAAGGCGCAGTCCATACGACCATCATTTATAGGAGTAGAATTAGGCCATTCGGTCCATCGGGTCTATTCCACTATTCGATTATGGTTGAATTGTTTCTCAACCTCGTTCTCTCACTTACTCCCTGTAACCCTTGATTTCCTTACTCATCAAGAATCTAGCTATCTCTGAATCACTTAGCATCCACAGCCCCATGAGGTAGTGAGTTCCACAGATCCATCACCCTCTGGTTGAATAAATTCCTCCACATCTCCATTCTAAAGGGTCGTCCCTTCACTCTGAAGCTGTGCCCTTGGCCCCTAGTCTCTCCTGCTCATGGAAACATCTTGCCCCCGTCCACTCCATCCAGGCCCCTCAGTATTCTGTAAGTTTGAATGAGATTCTGCCGCTGTCTCTGAAACTTCATCAAGTGCAGACCCAGAGACTTCACCTGCTCCTCATATGACACAAATTTCATCCCTGGGATTGTTCTTGGAAACCCATTTCTCGTACCCATTCACTTCCTTTGTCCAGACTCTTAATGTATAACGCGTGGAGTGTAGTCCCAACATAGACCCCTGCGGAGCTCCCCTCATCAGCAGTTCCCATTGTGAAAATGACCCCTTTCTTCACACTCTCTACCTTGTGCCAATCAGACAAATCCTCTATCCATGCTACTCATGATGTTCTGAAACAGAAATTTCATTTCACACCCACTGCTGTATTTATTTTTCTGTCTGGCTGGAAACAGCAGAGTTTCACCATTACCTTCCCATCTGTAATTCCCTGGAGAAGGTGGTGGGGAGCTGCCTTCCTCACCCACTGCAGTCATTTGGGTGTAGGGACAGACACAGTGCTGGGAGGATGGAGCGTGGCTTGGAGGGCACTTTGGAAATGCTGGTGATCCCGTGCACCTGGAGCTCCTGTCCTTCCAGGGTATAGTGGTTCCGGGTTTGTGAACGGCTGTTGAAAGAGCCTTCCTCAGTGATCTCAGTGCTACTTGTAGATCTTTTATTCGTTCATTCATTCATGAACATGAGCTTTGTTGGCTGAGCCAGCATTTATTGTTGATTTGGAGTTGTCCCTGAGAAGGTGGTGGTGAGCTGCCTTCCTGAGCCACTGCAGTTGTTATCTGTGTACCCTCCAGCAGGCGCTACAACACTCCTCATGTCTGTAACTGCATCGAGAGAATGCAGCTCTCCCTTTCATATCTGACATCCTCCCTGCCATATAAATCTGACAGTTCCTCACAATATCTCACCTCCTCCATTCCCAGCTGTGCTAGAGATCACTAAAATTTCTTTATTCTTGTTTAAACTTCTAATCACCCAAAATCTCTCCCTTTTTAAAATTGTAACTCCTTCAGTTTCTGTTACTCTCCATATAACTGTAATCAATAACAGCACAGGTTCCCTTCCTAAATGTCGATAATTACAATGATTGTATGTGTTAAATTGGCAATTTTCTTCCTCCTTATCCATCTCAAGACTTCCAGCCCCTACAATCCCACTATTTGGAATGCTCCCATTCTCTGCACCTCCTCATGTCCTGAGGATCCTTGAAAACCACCAGTGCCCCAAAGGTTTATATTCCCCCAGCTACTGCAAGTCTTCTCACTCTGTCACATCCAAGTCTGTCACATCTAAGTCTCCATCCAAGTCTCCAGGACCAGACAATACTTGCTGGATGTCAATTTCCTTTTATTGAAGTCTACACATCACCGTAACCAGTTCAGAAAAAGCCCTTTAGACTCTACAAAGCTCTGTCATGAACAAGCCACCATCTCTCTATTTCTTTTGCCTTCTTCAGTGTCTGAAACTCTTACTGTATTTTCCAGTAAACTTCTTTAGTTGCTGCAGGTCTGCCTAGCTCCCCAGATAACTTGTTCCATCCCATATAGCTCGCTCAATCTCTGTAAAACCCTCTGTTCTGTCTAATCCTACTCTTTTCCACTGATTTCCAGGCACAACAGCGATCGTGTAAGAGAGCAATGCAGAATGGGATGTTATAAATCTCAGCTGAGGCTTGAGGCCTACCATTACCTGGGAGTCACAAGGGGAGAGAACCTGAGAGACATCAGCACAGAGCGGGCGAATATAAATCAGCAGCGAGGATCGAGGCCGGCTGGGACTTGGAGTGGGAGAAGCAGCAGAGCAGGAGGCTTGAAATCAGCACCGAGTCACAGAGGAAGTGACCATGTGAGGGAGCAACTTGGAGCAGGAGCATGAGGCTAACATACCTGGGAGTTACAAAGGCAGCAATATGGGAGGATATAAATCAGCACTGAGGATCAAGGCCTTATCGTGTCTAGGAGTCACAGAGACGGTGACCCTGTGAGGCAGTGGAATGGAGGTGGAACTGGAGTATTACACGTACCTGTGAGTCACAGAGACGGTGACCCTGTGAGGGAGCGGAATGGAGGTGGAGCTGGAGGATTACACGTACCTGTGAGTCACAGAGACGGTGACCCTGTGAGGGAGCAGAGTGGAGTAGAAGCTGGAGTACTACATGCACCTAGGAGTTACAGAGACGGTGACCCTGTGAGAGAGCAGAGTGGAGTGGGAGCTGGAAGAGGACATGTACCTGGGAGTTACAGAGACGGTGACCCTGTGAGGGAGCAGAGTGGAGTAGAAGCTTGAGTACTACATGTACCTGGTAGTCACAGAGACGGTGACCCTTGAGGGAGCAGAGTGAAGTGGGAGCTGGAGTCCTACATGTACCTGGTAGTCACAGAGACGGTGACCCTGTGAGGGAGCAGAGTGGAGTGGGAGCTGGAGGATTACACACACCTGGGAGTCACAGGGACCTGCCTGCACTGAGTTTGAAAGAAATGCAAGAGCCATCACAGAAAAGGCTGTAAAGTCACTGGCTGATAAATACACTGTTATTAGTGAATGTCAATTAATTGTTGTAAGTCAGCAAATTTATTTTTTCAACTTCTGAAATAAGGCTTGAACACAGAAATAAGAGGGACAAGTGAAATTGTGAGCCAATATAATAAATTACCCTCAGTAAGCCACAGTTGAATAAGGGACTTAGCCATATTGCTATTTCCCGAATGTTAACTTAATTAATTAATTAAGTTACTCCAGACATGTTGTATTTTAAGACATGGTAAGACATACTTGTCAGATGGAAAATGTGTTCTGTTACATTGGGAAGTCATAGCCCCCTGCTCCTGTCCTAGATGGACACTGGGTCATGGAGCTCAGAGAGTGACTAGAGACTCGATGGGAGATCTGTGATGCTGAGAGTTAGATGGATAGCACACACACAGAGCAGATCACCCTGCAGACATGACGGCCTGGAAGAAGGAAGGGTCTGGGGAACTAAGCAATCGGAGAGAAACAGTCAGAGAATACAAGAATATCATGGTGTCTCCCTCCCAATTCGGTTTCCCAGTTTGAGAGCTGATGAAGGTATAGACTGCTCAAGGGAGGGAGTCAGAGCCATGTCTGTGGCCCCACAAGCAGCCTGACTGTACAGGAGGGGAGGGAGAAGGAAGGAGGAGCAATCGTCACAGGGGAGACAGGAAAGTGAAGAAGGTGTGAGCGTTTCTGTAATTCCAGGATCGTGGGGTTAGGAATGTCACGGTGGCTGCAGGACATTCGTCTGGGGGACAGTGAGCAGTCAAAGATTATGTCCATGTTGGTTGGAATGACCTGGGTAGGAAGGGTGATGTGGTCTGAGAGTCAGAATTTTGGGAGCTCGGTGGATGGTTAGCAAGCTGGTCTGAAAATGCAGCAATCCCTGGAATACTCCCAGTTCCGTGTCCAAGTGAGAACAGGACTCAGAGTTTTAGGTAGATGAGAGTGTGATGGTGCAGCAGGACGGGCTTCAGATTCCTGTGATATTGGGACTGGTTCTGGGGAAGGCAGCAACTGTACAAGCTGGATGGGCTAACGTGACAGAGCTGGGACTGATTTTCTTACAGGGTGTTTGGAAGGGATTGAAAATAACTTGGTGTGTGCTTAGGATACAAAAAGGAATAGTAGAGGAGACTACCAGGATTCTCAAAATAATGGGAGATGCAATTGGTATTAATTTACAACAACACATAGATGAGTAAAAAAGAAAGCCTTAATCTGAGGTACTCTGCATGGACATGAATACTCGGAATATGGGGAGATCCAGATGCAGATTGGTGTGTGGAAATCTGATGGACCGATCACCGAGAGCTGGTTCAAGGAATGGCAGGACTGGGTGTTAAATATTGCTTAGTATAAAGGATTCCAAACTGATAGAAGAGAAGGGAAAGGATGAAGGTAGAAGTATTGGTTTAGATTAGCGTTAGTTAAGGAGTCCAAGAGAAAGAGGATCCATCCAAGGACAGAATGAATTTGGCTGGAGCTACACAAGTATACAATTACACTTTGAGGTACAGTCTGTTGGCCAGCAACCAAAGAAATGATGGCGAATAAATATGCAGGATCATTTGAGAGCGATGACAATACTACAGATTAGTTATACTGAGAAACCTAATGTTTCCAGATACAGACAGAGATACTGATGGTGAAGGATCACGAGGGTCAAGTGTTCCTGGATTACATGGAGGAGAGCTGACTGCAGGAGTATGTATCTAGCCGAAGAGAGCATGTACTGTTGGACCTGGTCTTTGGGAAAGAGGTGGGGCAAATGGATCCAGTGTCAGTAGGGGATGGTTTTGTCGTGCAGCGATCATTTTATTGTAAAGTTCAGGATGATGGTAGAGAATGATATGCAATAATTGAGAGTGAAAAACATTAGTTGACTGACAGTAGCCTTCAATGGGGCAAGAATGAAGCTGGGAAATTTTCAACAAGGCCAGTGAAATGGTAGCGTTAAATAGTGTGAACCAGGTCAGATTGAGCTGGGATTATGGAGATGGGGCTGCAGTGTGACCACGACAGACCTGGATAATCAAAGATTTTCCCCATTTCTACAGGAAGGATGAACAGGCCAACACAGTGAAGTAGCATTGTGTATAAAGGATGGGATCAATATTATTGTGATGCTAATCAATTTGCACACTGCTCCTCCCAGCCCTCACCCCTCATCCCTGCGTATTGATCCTATCAGATATTGGTAACCTTTGAAAACTTCAGAAAATAGCACAGTACAGAGGAGATGACTCTGTCCACTGTCTGCATTGGACAAGATGTAACGTTTTTTAAAGCCCTCGTTCTGTCTCCCCGGACAGTGTCGGCCTTCAGGTGCAGATCCCGGCACCTTTTTAAAATGGTTTGAGAGTTTCTGCCTCTACTCCACTTCCATGCGTGACTCCCAGATCCCAACCATAAACTGTGTGAAATAACTTTCCTCATCACTTCTCTAATATTTCAACCAATTACATTAAATATTTGCCACTGGTAACTGAGGTCTCCAATAGAAATAAGGTATTCTCTCCCTTTCTACCCAGGCTCCTGACAATATGTGCGCCCCAATCAAATCTCCTCTCAGTATCCTCCATTCCAATCTTTCCCCATAACTACACTTCCACTGTCACAGGGTGAAGAATCTCCTCCGCACTCTCTCCAGTCCAATTCCATCCTTCCTTGTGATGGGGTGACCAGAACTGCACACAGTCCCCAAACCGCGACTGAAATAATTATTTATACAGTCCCTGCATAAGCTTCCTGCTCTGAAATTCTTTGAGGAGAAAGTGAGGTCTGCAGATGCTGGAGATCAGAGCTGAAAATGTGTTGCTGGAAAAGCGCAGCAGGTCAGGCAGCATGCAGGGAACAGGAGAATCGACGTTTCGGGCATAAGCCCTTCTTCAGAAGAAGGGCCTGAAGAAGGGCTTATTGGCTGAGTAAAAAAAATTTCATTGACCGTAATGAGCCTTGCTGAGGTTCATACAAATGTGACTTTCTTTCTTTATGTATTCTATTTATTCATTAACAACTTCACTGAGGGGTGGCACTACAAACAATCCATCTCTACCTTAATGATATTGTTGCATTACCTTGTAAGATTGACACCCAAATCTTCCCATCGCAGATATAAAGGTCTTTCTTGAAAACATCAAACCAGAGACGGCTGGCTTCAGTCTCAGTGCAGGGTGGGTGGCTTCCAATTGTCACCTTCATGTCTGTTTCTGATTTCAACACAAGAGGAGATCAACAACGTTCGTATTTACCAGAGACGAGTCATTGAGTTAGACACTGTGTGGCTTCACTATGGCTAGGAGAAAGTGAGGTCTGCAGATGCTGGAGATCAGAGCTGAAAATTTCATTTCCCCTCCTCCCACCTTGTCTCAGTCAAATCCATCGAACTCAGCACCGCCTTCCTAACCTGCAATCTTCTTCCCGACCTCTCCGCCCCCACCCCAGTCTGGCCTATCACCCTCACCTTGACCTCTTTCCACCTATCACATTTCCGACGCCCCTCCCCCAAGTCCCTCCTCCCTACCTTTTATCTTAGCCTGCTGGACAAACTTTCCTCATTCCTGAAGAAGGGTTTATGCCCGAAACGTCGATTCTCCTGTTCCCTGGATGCTGCCTGACCTGCTGCGCTTTTCCAGCAACACATTCCAATCCAGTGAGGGAAGTTGGAAGATTTAAGCTGCTATCTTTTTGACGAGAGCCTACTAAGTGAAGGCCTGTCTGTCCTCTAATGTAGACATAGAAGAGCCAATGGCACTATTTTTAATAAGAGTTATAGATACATAGAAAACACAGTAAGATTTCATGCACAGAAGGTAGTCGTCTGGCACATTATGTCCATACCAGTCGATGAATACCTCGTCACACTAATCCCACTCTCCAAATTTTGATTCCTAAACCCATTGACTGTTCCACCGCATGTTTTAATGTGATTATGGTTTTTGCCTGTATTACCCTTTGAACTCGTGGGTTCCAGAACCTCACCACTGATGAGAAAGTTGTTCCAGGTGTCATAGTCAATATTTTTTCAATAATTAGTACAGCATTTCTTTTTGTGGGAGCTTGCTACATGTAAATTGCCTGCTATGTGTCAACACTGACTGTACTTCCAAAGTACTTTATTGGCTGTAAAGCATTTTGGATCTTTCTGTGGCCATAACAGTTACTATATAAATGCAATTTAATTTTAATAACTCAATAGTTACTCATAGAAATCTAATGTTATATCACTGGGATGCTTTTTTGCCATTATTATGGCAATAATGTTTTTTTCAAATTTAAAAAAAAGTTATGATATTTCAGCTACTTTAATCCCATGTGTATCACTGATGATTTGTATTTACTCTGTGGAAATTTTAATTGAGTAGAAGATTTTACTGCATTTTACTTTCTGATTTGCTGTTTGAGAATACTTCAGTGTAATTGGCTGCCAACTCCCTGCGGTGATATCACTGTTACTGTATGCCTAGTGTTTGTCTTGATCTTGCACATATCAAGAAAGGGAAACTTCATGCCTCAGAGATCACTAGATAGCAGAAAATCCCTTTAATACTTCAAAGTACTCTTTTGGTATGATCCTAGATATTGAATATTGTTAGATATTATTACTGGAGCGAATCATAGATTTACATTTAAATAGTTCCCATTTCTGTCTTTGTTCACTCCTTTCCTCAGCAATATTTTGTGTTTGATTTTGTCTACTTTCTGTGGTTTTATTTACCCTAATGAAGAAGAGCATATCTTCTCAACATCACAACTATTGATCTCACCCTGCTTGGCTGTTGTATGGAACCCCCTACGTGTTAACCCCTTAAAGCCAAATACATAACAATATTGTCAAATTTGATGGAATTTTAATGCATTTACTTTAGGGGAAATTTGGCATGTTAATATGCTGCAGTTTTTCTTATCTGCGATGTTTTGTGTTATGTTGCTGAAAATATTACTGATGAAATACTTAGCAGTTGTAGTAAAATCATGCGTATACTTAGGATGAAGAAGATTATGAGTACCACATATGCTTGGTCCAGTTCTTGTTGGATTCATTTGGATATCAAAGTTGAAACTTTATTGCTGGAACAGCACAGCAGGTCAGGCAGCATCCAGGGAACAGGAGATTCGACGTTTCGGGCACAGGCCCTTCTTCAGGAATGAGCAGAGAGTGTTCAGCAGGAGAAGATAAAAGGTAGGGAGGAGGGACTTGGAGGAGGGGAGTTGGAAGTGGAGGAGATGCGGTGGAGGGCACCGTCGACCACGTCGCCTTCCTGACCTGCAGTCTTCTTGTTGACCTCTCCGCCTCCATCCTACTCCGACCTATCACCCTCACCTTGACCTCTTTCCACCTATCACATTTCCAACTCCCCTCCTCCAAGTCCCTCCTCCCTACCTTTTATCTTCTCCTGCTGAACACTCTCTGCTCATTCCTGAAGAAGGGCCTGTGCCCGAAACGTCGAATCTCCTGTTCCCTGGATGCTG
>NC_057717.1:6488630-6522367 GCF_004010195.1 Chiloscyllium plagiosum | reverse complement strand
CACAGCAGCACATTGATCTATAAACCGAGATGATATATGTGACCAGGGTATGGAACTGTGTCCACCACCCCATTGCGTTGTTCACTAACATTGTGTTAGATCACTGCCCAGTGTGGGGAAACTTGAAACACATACCGAAAGTGACAGGATGTGCAGTTTCCATTAATTTACAGTTCCATATCTCCCTTGTGCCATAATAAGGGGTGCTGTGCATGCGAAAATCACTGCCAAAGAGAGATGGTGGGGGAATCAGTTTAAATACCAACACATGGGAGAGATTTGTGGTATTGACAGAGAGGGAGAGATTGAAAGACCATGCAATGGAAGGGTGTGATCACAGGTTCCAAAATGCTGAAATGTCGACATTTCGACAGTATCCTGTAACATGAGTCAGTGCTTCCAGGAATGATGGGTGAACAGGATATTGATGTGATTTCAGGAGAGCTTTGGGTTAACATCTTTTCTGCAGCTTTGTAACTGGGAGAAGGGTCAGCTCGAGACTTCGAACAATTAGGCTGAATCTAATAATAATTTGTCTCAGTGACTTTTTCGCTGAGTGTGATAGAGGGATCGTCTACACGAGGCTGAGCTAGTTTCATGGTGCTATCTTATCGAACTCACCTCATTAACTACCCACCCCACCCCATGGTGTCCCTCTCATTCAGTGCAATCCCGATTCTACCAACCATCATGGCTGGAGGTACTCACCATCGTCCGGATGCCCATGGATATTCCGTGATCCCTGGCACCGATGCCATCTTTAAAAGGCCAATGGGCACACGGTTGAGATTTCTCGGTTCAGAGCTGCCCGACACAGTTTACCCCGAGCATGGCAGATAAGGGACAATTACACCACAGTGCACGGGGGTAGGCTACTACAGAGGGGGACCATTCTTTTCCCAGAGGGGCCACATCACCAGACTCACCAAGCATGGTCTGAGCTCACCACCCAGCTCAGGCAGTATCTGCAGTCTGAAGAAATATTCAGCAATACAGGACAAACATGAATAAGCTTCCCCACTCTGTCAGGATAAGGGTCACTGCATTCTCTCTGGTCTCTCACACTCACTGTATATCTGTTACAGCACCTACTCCGGAACAAGGCTCATGCTCCACCACTCTCACTACTGTATGCAACATCTTCCTTCTCTCTGCCTCTCTCCGCTTCTCTCACCTCCAGTATACACCCTACATTAATAATGCTGCATATGTACAACACTGTGGACAGACCCCCACCCACACTCACTCCCTCCCTCCCTTTCTCCCGTTCCAGGAGAAACAGCCTGGAATAAGACAGAAAGGGCCAAGCTGGGTGGTGGAGTGCCCGATATCTATTCCCTTACCCCCTCCGCCTGCCATGTGGGGAGGACTCTGATAGGAGCCGGAGAGGACAGGGACGCCTCGTGTGGAGATTCTGAAACATCCACATCCCACCGACCGAGTAAGGAGCAATGTTCAGTGAACGGCAATTCTCACTTTAAACCCAATGTCTGTTCCATTTCCCCAGCACAACTTAGAAGCCGTGGCCCTGATGCCACTCCCCTTTTCTGCCAAGGTCTCGGTAGGCAGAACGATGGGATCACAACACATTGTCACCACCACCTCCCAGGAAGGTAGCACGGAAGGTCCCTCCAACACTCTTCCTGCAAACAGCTCAGTGACTGAAAACAATCTGTGATAGTTACTGCTCTCCCCCCTTTTCCCGACATGTTCAATAATCTGTTCTCAAATACACCCAGGGCCCTTTGCTCTTGCACCCCCTTTATAATGGTACAGTCAGTTTTCCTTTCAAAGTGCATCTCCTCACACTGTCCTGCAGTGATCGTCGAATTAAATCTACCTAAACTCTACACCAAGTTGGCGTTGTCCTATTGTTGTACTCCGTCCTCCACACACTTTACAATTCTTCCGGTTTGGTGACATCAATAAGTATCGAAGTTGTCATAGTGTCACACTCCAGTCAAAATAACGGAAAGAGAATGTGGTGCTGGAAAAGCACAGCAGGTCAGTAAGTAATGACTGCAGATGTTGGACATCAAGGTCGAGAGTGTGGTGCTGGAAAATCACAGCAGGCCAGGTCAGAAGTGGGATTTCAGACAGGGCTGATGACGGGCTTATGCCTGCAATGCCAATTCTCCTGGTCTTCAGATGCTGCCTGACCTGCTGTGCTTTTCCAGCACCACACTCTCAGCTTTGTTCCCCAACATCTGCAGTCCTTACTTTCTCCTGCAGAACAATTGAAATGTTGGCAGACTCACTGGTGTGATCAAGGTATACACTGATACTAAACGAGAGTAAGAAATAACAACACACATCCCAAAGACCCCCCCCCAAAAAAATGACATGTTGCAAACAGAGAAATAGAAACAATGTTGCCCACCTTACAGAGTGGGTGAAATAGACAGAATTTGCCACAGAGAAAGAGAAATACCTATCGACTCCCATGTTTGTCTCATGTCAGTGTATCTGTGTGTGTGTGTGTATCTGTGTGTGCGCACGCATGCCCATTTATTCGTATGTCTGCATCTGCGTGTATGTATCAGTGTGTATAACTGTGTGTATTAGCGTTTGTGTGTATCCCTGTGTGGGACTGGTCTGATGGTCCCTGCGTTGCTTAATGTGATGGAATTCTACATTGTGTTGGCCTCTCCACTCCATGGCACAGACAGTGATGGAGTCTGAAAACCGTCTGGAATTCAGTCAGAGAGGGAGGGCAGCAGGTAACAGCATCATACAAACTGACAGCAACATCAATAGGAATACACACATACACACATACATACACACAGTCTCTCTCTAGAGGGGTGCGGAGATGATTGCAGTTGTTCCGAGGCTTATATGGAGAAACGTCTGGGCTCACTCTGCAATGTAGAATTAATTGGTCTTTGGGAGGTATTAATGACAAACAGTGCACATATTAAGGAGTGTTTCCACAGCAGTTGTCTTCAGTGAACCATTGGTGGAAGGAGACGAGATAATTTGATTGAACGTTCTGCTACTTGCATTTTATTTGCTCTGCACTCCGACAAATGATAAGTGCGAAAGCATTCTCAATGACCCAATGGTGCCAGCAGATCAATGTTAGACATGTCCACCTCATTCTCTAATATCTCAGGGACAGTATTGCAAGGGATCAGACAAACTCCTCTCTGTTGCCAAGGCTATTCTGTGAATCATCGTACAGCCGCACAATGTAGGTGATTCACAGTCATTGATGTATTCTGAAACAAACGATGAGTTCGCCACTTTCCTCCTGTAGTCTAAAGATGTGCAGGTTAGGTAGACTGGCCATGCTAAATTACCCATAATGCCCAGGGATGTGCAGCTTAGATGGATTAGCCATGTGAAACACAGGGTTACAGGGATGGAAATGATTGTGCGACATTCTATGGCAGGTTAATGTGAACTAGATGGACTGAATTCCATACTGATCGGATTCTATGAAACCTGCTGCTTGCACAGTGGGGTTGGTGAACCAGCAGAGGGCGAAATTACATCATTTTAAACACACGAGGAAACAAGTTATTATCCCCCATTTCAATTAATCCATTGTCCCCAAAATAAGTGTGATCCCATTACACAGTGTTACAGATGAAATCAAAACTCTGAACAGAGATTAAGGAGTTAGCCAGGACCCTAACGTTTTCTTATTTTAAAGGTAAATGTAAGGTGCTGTGTTCCAGATCTTATTCAATTGATCAAACTAATTGACATTACGCAAAACACAAATTATTCGAACACTATAGTAAAAGTATAATCAAAAAAGATGAACGTGGATTAACTTAACTCTATTGGAAAATTTAGCAAAACTTAAAGAATTATTTTACTACTAAACAGTAATTGTTCCAATGTGGGAACAGCTCATAAATACACCCTGGGCACAAAATTCAGAAAAACAAATTGCAGGACACGCAACTCCTGCAACCCAGAAGGGAAAATTTCAGAGAGAGTAGCAGTCAAGGACATGTAGTACAGTTTCCAACCCTATTGAGATCCCGGCTACAACTGCTGCAAACTGCCAACTATTCCCCCTGGTTCTATGACACCTTGACTGTACTCATTGAGGCTGCTTCTATTGTTCCAACTTTAAGTAAAAACTAAGGTCTCACAAACTACTTACTCTAATTGCTCTGGAAGATTGTTCGATACCTGTGCCTTAAAACAACTTTAAAGAGCCCAGGATTAAAAAAAAAATCCTTAAATCTACAACAGACGCTTGAACAAACACACATACAGACACTCATATATGAACAAACATGCAAGCACATTGACACGATAGTGTCTTTCAGATAGAGTTAGGTAACCTTTTGATTAATAAGGGAATCAAGGGTAATGGGGAGACATGAGGATTATGTGGTTGAGAAACAAACCATCCATGATAAAGCAGTAGAGCAGATTCGGTGGAGCAAATGTCCTAATTCTATTGTCGTTTCTAATGATTGTTTGATACCTGGAAATGTCTTTGTGAGTGTGCTGTGCATAATGGTTTTAATAGTTATTTAACCAAAATATAGTCAGTGGTAATGTGGGGCATGTTTGGAAGGCTGAATGATTTTTGCCTATTGCAAATTATTGTTGTTTCCTGTTCCTCAAAAGTGGTGATGGTCTTTTTGTGAAGTTAACAGATTATAAAAGTTAGCGGCTTCCATTTAAGACTGAGTTAAGGATCATTATTTTTGCTTGGGGATTTTTTCATTCCCAGGGAACAGTGAAAACTGGGTTAATGAAGGTATTCAAGGCTGAGCTCAACTGAACTCTGATAGACAACAGAGTCAGTGTTTATTGGGAACAGACAGGAAAGGGATTCTCAGACACAATCACATCAGCCAGGAGCTTTCTGAATGTTGCAGCAGGCCTGAGGGACCAATTGGCCAACTGATGATTCTAGCTCCTGTGTTGTTCTCTCAATCCACTCCTCGATGTTGTTAAAGAAGGAGAGAAAGACCACATTCAGCTAGTGAGGCAATGAGATAGCGGGAGACCATTCTGATCCTCTAAGGATTTAGACAGAAACATGGTGATGTTATTCAGCTCTTCAGTACACACTACACGGCCCAGGGCGAGGCCCATCAAACAGCCAAAGGTGCTGCACAAGCACAGCAGACCCCTTAATATAACAGGAAGTAGTGCATAGAGATTAATATTGGTTTGCAGTTTGGAAAACCGATGCAGATTAGTCTCTGAGGCACTCCACTGGTTACAGTTATTTGAATGATCCGATGGATTGAAGCTCAATGAGCTAATATATCAAGATAGCCATTCAATACATTGTCAACTGGACGGAGAAAGTCAGCAATGGGATACAGACAGGGGTAGTTTATTGTGAAAACCTTCAACAGAGACTGTTTAATGTGAATTATGACAGTGTTTTGGCAGAAGGATATTAAAGCAGTAACTGTTTAAATGTGAGAGAAGGACACAGAAGGATTTGTGAGTAATGTTGTATGAATCATCTAAAGTTAGTCAGCATGTGCAGCAAATGATTAAGAAGGTAAATGGAATGATGCTACAAAGGGTATCAGGTTTAATCGTAGGAATGTTTTACTGCATCAGCACAGGGAGTAGGTGAGATCACACCTGATGCAGTGTGAACTATTTTTAATCCGAAACTGATAAAAAAGGAAGATTCAAACTGAGGAAGCACACCATTCTGAGGAAGGTTCACCAGACCCAAAATGTTAACTCTGATTTCTCTTCACAGAAGTTGCCAGACCCGCTGAGATTTTCTCGGCGATTCTGGGTTTTTTGTTCCTGATTTACAACAGGAAGTTGTGAGTGGTGTTTTATATTGATTTTCTGTTGGGATAACTGAAACTAGTGGTGTGCTCCAGGGATCAGTCTATATCCGTTATCCGCAGTTCTTTTCGTTTCCAGAAACAAAAATCATTTGATTTCGAAACTTTCAAGGTACTTCACCTTATTGTTTCTGAGCTGAAGGCCTTGAATTATGAAGGATATGCATTTTAGGTCCCGGTATAAGTGATTTTTCTGCTGTACTAAATAAGGTCTTGAAAACCGTGTATCAGGTGACTACCTGAGGAACATTTCCTCTTGTATGGGAGACTAAAACTAAGAAATCCATTTTAAGAATAAATTTTCACTTTGACAATATATTGGAAAGTCATTAACCTTTTTATAACAGGTAAAAGAATCATAGTCACAGAATCGAACAACATGGAACCACACGTTTTGTTCAACTAATACTACCAGCCTAAGTTTGGTCCATATCCCTTCAAACCTTTCCTTTTCTTGTACCCACCCAAACATCTTTTAAATGTTGTAACTGTACCTGCACCCGTTACTTCCTTTGAAAGTGTATTACGCACACTTATATCTCTATGTAAGAACAAATTGTCCCGCATGTACTTTTGAAATCTTTCTCTTCTCACTTTAAAATATTCTCGCTGGTTTGGAATTCCTCCGTCCGAGGGAACAGAAACATGCCATTCACCTTATCAATATCCCTCATGATTTTATAATGTTACCCTTGGATCTTCTGCACTCCAGGGAATAAAACATATGATCTGATCCAATCTCTCATTATACCCCAATCGCTCCGTTCTTGGCAACATTCTGGTAAATACATTTTAACACTAACAAGCTTGATAATGTCATTCCTCTGACTGAGTGATCAGAACCGGACCCAGTACTCCAAAAGAGGCCTTATCAATGCCTTGTACAACCTCAATATGAAATATCGACATCTATAGTGAAACGTCTGAGCGACAAAGGCAAACGTGCTAAATAACTTCTAAAATACTTTTTCCATGTGTGATACAAGTTCAAAGAATTATGTACTAAAATCCCTCGATCTCCTTGGCCTGAAGTATTACCTGGGAAATATAATTATTTGTTTTACGTCATGCATTTGTTTATTTCAACAAAATGCTGTACCTCACATCTACTTTATCTAATCGCCATCTGTAACTCCTCAATCCATTGACCTAATTGCACAATATATCTTTGCAATTGCAGACAACTGTCTCACTGCCTAATATAACTGCAATTTTGGTGTCATCTATAAATGTACCAACCATGCCTTCGATATTATCATCCTAACCTTTTACATCAATGACAAACAAAAGTCCATCCAGTACTGATCCCTGTGGAACACTGATGTCACAGGTTTCGAGGCCAAAGCAAAATCGTCTATTCTGTCTCCTCCTGTAAAACTGAATTTACATCCAGTTGTGAAGCTTAACAGCAATCCCATGTGCTCTAACTTTACTAATTAGTCTACCATGCAGAACCTTATCAAAGGCTTTGCTAATGTTCATTTAAACAACATCTACCATTCTGCTACAATCAATGTTTCTGTTTATTTCATTTTAAACAAATTAAAATCATGTTTATAAGACATGATTCCTCTCATACAAAACCTTTCTGACTAACACCAATCAGCCCTTCCCTCTCCATGCATGTAAATCTTATCTTTCAGAATCTCTTCCAACAACTTACTCATCACCAATGTCAGACACACAGTCTATTGTTTCCATGTTTTTCCTTCCAGCCTTTCTAAAGGTGCAGCATTAGCCACCCTCCAGTCCTCCAGTACTTCACTTGTGTGTATAAATGATTCAACTATAACTGCTGGTTTCCCATAGTTTCAAAGAACAAAGAGCAAAGAAAAAATTAAAAAGAGTATTACAGCACAGGAACAGGCCCTTCATCCCTCCAAGTCTGCGCCAATCCAGTTCTTCTGTCAAAGCATATTTTCTAAGGATCTGTATCCCTTTGCTCCCTGCCAGTTCATATATTTGTCTAGATAGATCTTACAATACGCTGTTGTGCCCGCCATTAATACCACTACAGTCAACGCGTTCCAGACACCCCCAACCTCTGCATAATGAATTTACCACATTTACCTCCCATCAACATATCCAATCTCATGTTGAACTCGTGGCCCCTAGAAATTCAGTACACCACTCTGGGGAAAAAAAAAATCTTCTTGCTGTCCACCCTATATATACCTCTCATGATTTTGTAGACCTCATTCAGATTTCCCCTCCCCGATCTCTGTCTTTCTAATGAAAATAATCCTAATCTACTCAACCTCTTTTCATAGCTTGCACCCTCCATATCAGGTAATATCCTAGTGAACCTCTTCTGCACTCTCTCCAAATCATCCACATCGCTTTGGTAATGTGGGCGACCAGAAATGTACCAGATATAATGCTGAACCATAGTCTTATTCAAGTTTAACATGAACTGCCAAATCCTGTACTCAATACCTAGTTTGATGAAGGAAAACATTTTATATGTCTTCTTGACAAATCTATTGACCTGCATTGCAACCTTCAGGAATCAAATGACTTGAACACCCAGAGATCTCTCTGTACAATGATTTTCCTCTAGACACTTCCACTTACTGTATAATTCGCAATTGAATTGGATCTTCCAAAATGCATGACCTCACATTTGACAGGATTGAACTCCATCTGCAATTTCTTAGCCCAACTCTCCAACCAACATATCTTTCCTTCCACAATGTCCTGACATACACATGATCCGGTCCTGGAAATTGATCAATCGTTATGGTTTCTCAGATCTTGCACCCACAAAAACACCCAAATATCTCTGCACTGGTCTTTTGTTTTCACAGTCTCCCTCCATATAAATAACCATTTGCTTTTTTATTCTTCCTTCTGAAGTATTTGACCTCACACTTTATTACAAAGAACTCTATCTTCCAATTACATAGTGCAGTTTTCTTACATCCTTATCACACCAAGCACTCCAACCTATCCTTACCATCATCAAATATGAATTGATTGCATTCTACGTCCCCCCACCAAAAAGAAAACCTTTAATGCACAGAGTAAGCAACTGGGAGTCCAAGGGCTGACATTTGTGGCACTTCACTTATTATGTCTCTCTGAGCTCACACAGACATATTCATCAAGACTCACTCATTTGTGTCTTCACAAATGTTTAATCTCTGAACAATAACCCACAAGTTCCTACCTTGTGCAATACACGCTTTATATGGTACTTTACAAAATGCTTACCAAATCTAATTACATAATCTAAGGGTTCACTTGTATTATCACTGCTTCTCCTTTTCGGATAACTCTATTGGGTCTCTTTGATTCCATTAAATTGTTGCAAATCACACTTTATTTTCCTGAAGAATGGACTCGAGCAGTTTCCTAATAATAGACATAAGGCTACCTGGCCCTTATTTTGCTGCTTTCTGCCTTCCTCCCTCCTTGAAGACAGGCATCACAGTAAGACCTTTGAATCCACTGAAATCCCCATGGACTGTAGTGATATTTCAACAAATGCCCGGAGTATGTCTCGAGCACATTCTTTCGAAATCCAGGAAACAGACCACAGGCTTCTGGTGGATAGTTTATCCGCAATCATATCCTTTATCAAACGGGTTGTCCTGAAGATAAGGCCTGCGATCCTTGGAATATTCTGTCGAAACAGTGTCACAACCAATATAAAATAGTTGTTTGAGTTATTTGAGAGTTTACGTTTTTCCTGTGTGGAATTTACCGATGTTATCTTCCAATTTTTCCAAAAAAGGTTTTAGCTACTTTTTTCTTATTTTTATTTCTGCATGGAGCCTCGTGCTGATTTTGTTTATACTTTGCAACAATTGACCTTCCTAAGTCGATTGTCTCCAACTTTCGGAGATGCCGGTGTTGGACTGGGGTGTACAAAGTTAAAAATCACACACCAGATTATATTCCAACAGGTTTAATTGGAAGCACACTAGCTGTCGGAGCGACGCTCCTTCATAAGGTGATGAAGGTTCACCTGATGAAGGAGCGTCGTTCCGAAAGCTAGTGTGCTTCCAATTAAACCTGTTGGATTATAAGCTGGTCTCCAACTTTGTACGTTTTACGAGTTTCAACTGGTGGGCTCTAAACAAAATAGTCCCAAACCTCTGGTCTACCAGCAGTTTTCATCTTTTTTGCGCATTTGTTTCAAGGGGTACTCACCTTGACTACATTTGCTTATCAAACAAAGTTTACCATCTCATCAGTTCCTTTTTGATGATTTTTAAATTTGTTCACGGAAGTAGGGAATCATTGGCTAGGTCAGCATTAGTTGCCTATCCCTAATTGAGCAGAAGGCAGTTATGAGTCAACCACAATGCTGTGGGACTGGAGTCACATATAGGCCAGACCAGGTAAGGATGGCAGATTCCTTCCCTCAAGGACTTTAGTGAACCAGAGAGGATTGCCCAACAATTGACAATGGATTCATGGTCATCATGAGCTTCTTCATTCGAGATTGTTTTTATTGAAATCAATTTTCACCATCTGCCTTGGCAGGATTTGAACTCGGGTCCCAGAACGTTATCGGTGTGTATAAATTTATAATTTAGCGATAACACCACAAGGTCATCGTCTACCCACCATATCTGATCATTGTGAAATGTTAACTTAAATGTCTGCCAACGTTATCAACTGAATTTCCTTTCAGTCTATTTTCTAGCTCATTGTTAGCAACAAGTGCCGAAGCTGTTGATTATAACATAAGAACTAGGAGCAGGAATAGGCGGTCCAGCCCTTCGACCCTGCTCCATCATTCAATAAGATTATGGCTGATCTTTTTGTGAACTCAGCTCCACTTAACCAACCTGTGACTGTATTCGTTATTTCTTCTATTGTTAGAAAAAAATACGTTACTTTAAAACAGTTTCCTGAATAGCGTCAATTACTTCCCTTTGCAAGAAATTCCACAGATTAACAAACCCCTTGGTGAAGACATTCTTTCTCAATTCAGTCCTAAATCTGCTTCCTCTAATCTTGCAGCTATGCCCTCTTATCCAAGCTTCACCTGTCTGTGGAAACATCCTCTCTATTTCTATCTGATCCATTCCCTTCATTATTTTATATGTTTCTCTAAGATCACCCTCATTATTCTGAATTCCAATTAATATAATCCCAATCTACTCAGTCTCCCCACATAAATCAACACCTCTCAACGCCGGAATGAACCTCCTCTGCATCCCCTCCAGTGCCAGTACATCCTTTCTCAAGTACGGAAACGAAATCTGCACACAGTACTGCAGATGTGATCTCACCAGCACCTTGTACAGCTGCAACATTACCTCTCTGCTTTTAAACTCAACCCCTTTAGCAAAAAAGGAGAAAATTACATTTGCCTTCCTAACCACTCCAGAAGCCACTGTAGGTCAACGATTATAGGGGTGAAAAGTGAATTAGACTCCGTGTGAGTTGATGGGCAAGCAGCAGAGTTGACAATAAGCTGAGGTTCATGGAGGGTATGAAGTGAGATGCCAATGAGACGATTATTAGAATAGTTGAGACTGGAGCGGACCCAGACATGGATGAAGATTTCAGAAGCAGAGTGCCTAAGGCAGGGATACAGATCGAGGCTGCAATAGAGCTGGGAAATGGGGAACGTTTTGGTGACAGATGAAGAAAATCAATTCACTTTTAAATAGAACGCTGAGATTATACACAAACTTGTTCAAGCTGGGAGAGGAATAAAGTCGGTGCATGTGGGAGATCACAGCAGAGTTTGATGCTACGGGCTCCTGTGTTATAACAGAACAGTCAGTACTGATTAATGCAGAAAATATCTATGGAGCAGAAGGCAGAAATCGAAACGAATTTATAAAAATAGAACATGTCACTAATTCTATCCTTGATACGATACTTAGAAGAAACACTTCACTATTTTGACAATGTTACAGCTTCCAAAAGATTGATCATCAAAACAAAAGCATGGCCTGTGTAAGACGCAGAGCACAGCTCCCTCATTGTATGCGTGTGCGGAGATGGGAATGGGGGGGGGGGGGGGGGCGTGGAATTGAACATTTCAGTAAGGATGCTGGACGAGAGTTATGCAGTAATTCGTCAGTTTACATCTTGAATCCTATTTGCAGATTTGGTCAGTCGTTTTTGCAAGTATGTAAATACCTTGTATGCTGTCCAGAGGAAGTTTACTCATTTGAAGCTTCAGTTATTCAGATTATCTTTTGAGATAAGATGATAAACTGACCTTGTTTACATGAGTGTGCTCAGGTGAGAGGAATGAATTTATAAAGCGCTGTATAATATTCACAATGTGCATATGAAAATGATGATGTAAATTATTGGTGGTTCCACCTACAGTTTTAACATTGCTATTTATCTTTTGATATCATAGATGAGTTGTGTACGATTTTTTTACACTATGTCAAAGAACGTACAAACGGAGGCAGCCGAACTGGGAGCATGCCATTCAGCTCCGTGTGTTTACCCTGATTGAATAAGATCACGCTGAGCTGATTATAGCATTGAACCTGCATTCCCAACTATTCTGCAGATCTATTCAGCACTTTCCTGACCTAGAACCTATGTACTTCTGCCTTAAAAAGGTGTGTAGGGTCTCTGCGTACACTACATTTTCAGGGAGAGAAATCCAAAATAAAATCACCTGCAGAAAGGAAAGTTAATTGATGTTTTGAATGGGTGATCCCTCATGTTTAACAAATGAACTATAAGTTTGCATGTTACACGTAATTCGAAGCATTCTATCCACAGCTAATCTGCCAGGATCCAATAGAATGTTTATCAGACCGTGAGCCAATATAGTCTATTCAACAAATCCAGTCTGTTCCACAATTCATTACCATCATGGCTGATTGATGATCATCAAATCCGCTTCTTGCCTTATCCCCATAGGTCTTGATTCCCTCACTGCTTAGAAATCTGCCCACCATCTGCATTGATTAGACTTAGCGACAGGGTTTCAACAGGCCAGCCATTCAGTAACCCTCTGACAGAGAAGGTACTCCTCAACTCCATCATAAAGATATGCTCCCTTTGAGGCTATACCCTCTGGTCCTGGACTCTCCCACAAATTGAGACAACCTTGTTGGCAATGAGCCTGTCAAGCCTACTAAGAATCTGATTTTGTTTTCATTACGATCTCCTCTCATTCTTCCAAACTCCAATGAGTTTTTGACGAAGCTACTCAAGTTCACTCCATAAGAAAATACCTCAATTCTCAGGATTAATTCTGTGGAGCTTCTCCCATCTGCTACCAACACGTCTGTTATCTCCTCTACATAGTTCCTTAGAAAATTAGACCAGAACCGTTCACATTTGTGCAGGTTCAGTCTGTGTAGAAACGTGCACGTGTTTAGAATGATATTTATGCACCACACATTTAAAATAATTGCTAATAGTGCAATCCAATTTCCTATAATTGATGAATTGCATGCCAACGTTTTGACTGTCAAGCCGAGGGCCTAAAATTCCTGAGTCCTTTCTCTTGTAAATTAGATTCAGCTCTTCTATTTTGCCTGACAATGTTGATCAATACAAACTTTCCAATGCTATATGTCAGATGCCACTTTTGTGTGCACTCACATTTTTTTTCTATCTCATGTTAAACTCCTTGCATTATCCTCACAATTTGCCTTCCCCACTTCTGTTTGTGTTACTCACAGATATGGAGATAGTACTTTCATTTCTATCACCCAGGTCATTGTGCAGTTAATAATTCCAGTCCCAGTACTGATCCCTGTGGCACTGCACTGGTTAAAGGTCATCATCCCCAAAATAGATCCTATATGCTTCTCTTTCAGCGGATCCTCTCTGCAGACATGTTATACTCAATTAAACTATCAATTTCCTCAGCGAGAGCAGAAATTAAACCCATGCTATTAGTATCGTTCTGTTTGATAAACTAGCTATCTCGGCAACTTAACTTACCAACACCCAGTTCCTGACACAACTGAAACATTAACATCTACATTTATATTCAATGTTGCTCACAATAGCTGATACAATTCTGTGACGTTGCCTCATTTCTTATTGTACCTGCATAAAACGTTTTGCAAATAAAGCAAAAGTGCACACAGATTGCATTGCATCCTATAACTCTGTCATCTCTCATCTTATTTTCTTTCTTCTAATTGACGATTTCGCAATTCCTAATCTCATACGTTTCTTCAGCTTGTTCATCTGACCTATCATTACGTTTTTCAAACTATAAAAATCTGATGGAAATTGATTATTTGAATATTTGTAAGAGTGGCGGTGCATGAATTTATCTTCTTGTTAAGAAGGGGATCAAGCATTTTGAGGGTAGAGGAGAAAGCTAGCTACAAATTAGAAAGGAGTCAATCACGATCTTGTTGAATGTCAGAAAGCGAGGGGCCAAACAGCCCAAATCAGCTTCTAGTTTCTATGCATATTCCTGTACAATTACTTTTACGGATGACCTCCTTTTCATCAATATTACCCAGAACATCACAGCACAGTATTGGCACTTTGGCCCTCGATGACATGCCGACCTACAGAGCCAACTTCAAAAACACCATCTAACCTACACTATTGCATTTTCATCCTTATGTCTATCTAAAGGTCATTTAAATGTCCTTAAAGTTGCCATGTCTACATTTGTTGCAGGCAGGTCATTCCACACCCCTACTACTCTTTGAATACTGAAACTATCTTGGACATCTGTCCTATATCTATCCGGCTCAATGTAAAACGATGTCCCCTCGTGCTAGCGATCATCATCCGTGGAAAAAAAAAGGTTTTAACTGTCCACCCTTTCTAACCGTCTGATTACCTTATATGTCTCAGTTCAGTCACCTCTCAGCCTTCTTCTCTCTAACGAAAACCCCTCCATATTGAGCATCATTCAAGTAAATCTCCTCTGAACCCATTCCGAAACGTCCACATCCTTTATATAATGCGGTGACACGTGCAGCCACACCAGATTTTCATACAGTGTGGCATGACCTCATGGCTCCAAAACTCAATCTCTCTACTAATAAAGGCGAACACATCGTATGCCTTCTTAATAAACCTATCAAGCTGGGTTGGAACTTTCAGGGATCTATGTACATGGACACCGAGATCTCTCTGTTCATCTACTTTGCAAAGAATCTTACCATTAACCCAGTTCTCTGCATTCGTGTTCCTCCATCCAAAGTGAATTACCTCACACTTTTCCACATTAAACTTCATTTTCCATCTCTCAGCACAGCTCTGCATCTTATCTATGTCCCTCTGCAACAAACAACATCGTATGGCACGCTCCACAACTCTACTGACCTTAGTATTATCTGAAAATTTACTAACAAACCTTACTACACCCTTATCCAGCTCATTTGTAAAACTGACAATGAACAGTGGACCTAAAATAGATCCTTGCTGAACTCCAGGATGAATATTTCCCATCAACCACCACCCTCTGTCTTCTGTCAGCTAGTCAATTTCTGATCAAAACCACGAAACAACCATCAACCCCATGCCTCCGTATTTTGTGAAATAGGTTATTGTGAGGAACCTTATCAAATGCTTTACTGAAATCCACATACACCACATCAACCGCTTTACCCTCATCCAGCTCTTTGGTTACCTTGTCAAATAACTCAATCATGTTTGTGAAGCACGACCTACCCTTCACAAAACCACGTTTACCAGCCCCATCAACTTATTCCTTTCTAGATGATGTTAAATCCTATAACTTATAACCTTTTCCAACGCTTTATCCACAAATAAAGTAACACTCACTGGTCTATAATTCCCAGGGATGTCGCTACTCCCCTTCTGGAACAAGGGAACAGCATTTGCTATCCTCCAGTCTTCTAACACGATTCCTGTAGACAATGACGACATAATGATCAAAGCCAAAGAATCTGCAAACTCCTTCCTGGCTATCCAGAGAATCCTAGGATAAACCATACAACCCAGGGGACTTATTTATTTTGACGCTTTCCATAATTGCTCACATCTCTTCCCTTTTGAACCTCAGTCCCATCTAGTCAAGTGGCCTATATCTCAGTATACTGCACGACAACAGCGTCTTTTTCCAGTGTGAATAATGACGTAAAATATTTATTTAGCGCATCCCCACCTCGTCTTCCCACAGCTTCCCACTACTATCTTTGATTGGCCCTAATCTTACTCCATTCATTATTTTATTCCTGATATACCGAGAAAAATCCTTAAGATTTTTCTTGATCCTATCTTCCAACGGCTTCTCATGTCCTCTCCTGGCTCGTTTTATACCTTTCTTTAGGACTTTCATGGCTAATTTGTAACTCTTAAGCGCTCAAACTGAGCCCTTCTTGTCTCACCATAACATCAGACTTATTCTTCCTCTTGACAAAAGATTCAACTTCTTTAATAAACCACAGCTCCCTCGCTCGACCAAGTGTCTGACAGGCACTTACTTATAAAGGACGCACAGTAGCAGTTCCATGAATAAGCTCCACATTCCAATTGTACCCAATCCCTGCAGTTTCCTTCCCCATCCTATGCATCCTAAATCTTGCCTCATTGCATCCTAATTAGCTTTCTCTCAGGTAAAACCCTTGCACTGCCGTATATACCTATCCATTTCCATCGCTAAAGTAAACATAATCAAATTGTGGTCACTATCACCAAAGTGCTCACCTACCTCCAAATCTAAAATATTGTCCAATTCATTACCCAGTACCAAATCCAATGTGGCATCCCTCCTTGTTAGTCTATCTACATATCGTAGACACATTGGATAAAAACTGACAGATCTAAAGTACTTGCACTATAATATTCCCAGTCAATATTAGGAAAATTAAAGTTCCCCATAACGATTACGCTGTCACTCTCGCTCATATCGAGAATCATTTTTGCTATCCTTTCCACTACATCTCCGGAACTATTCGGAGGCTTATAGAAAACCCCCAAAAGGATGACCTCTCCTTCCCTGTTTCTTACCTCAGCTCTTACTATCTCAGCAGACGAGCACTCAAATGTCCTTTCTGCCACTGTATTACTGCCCTTGATTAACAATGCCACACTATCCCCCCAACGCCCCGTCTCTTTCCATCTTCCCTCTTCTTACTGAAACATCTAAATCCAGGAACCTACAATAACCATTCCTATCTCTGCTCTATATTGTCTCTGAAATGGCCACAACATTGAACTCCCACGTGCTGCAAGTTCACCCAAATCATTCTGCATGCTCCTTGCATTAACGTAGACACTCTATAAACCAGTTTCTTGCTTGACGGTGCCCTCTTGTGACGTTCAAACCATTTTTCTTACCTCACTATTCTCAACCTCCTGTATGTTGGAACTACAATTTCGGTTCCCATACTCCTGCGGAATTAGCTTAAACTGTTCCGGAGAGTATTATCAAATTCCCCCTCACCAAGGCTATTGGTACCGCTCTAGCTCAGGTGAAGACCATCCTGTTTTGAAATGTTCTATTTACCCCAGAAAGAGACCCAATTATCCAGGAATCCAGGACTTCTATCCTACATCTTCCCTTTAGCCACGAGTTCAGCTCCTCTTGCTCCCTACCCCTCACCTATTAAATTCATGTAATTCTTTGCAATTACTTGTCATGGAATCTGCAATATACCTCAGAGTAAATCATTATATTTCCTTAGCCAGCACCTTCAAAACTGACAAACACATCCACCCCGAGGGACAAGTGCAGCAGGTAGGTGGGAACACCATCATTGACAAGTTTCTCTGCAAGTCACTTGCCCGTCCTGCCTTGGAAACATATTGTTCATTCAGGATTTTTGTGTCGAAATCCTCGAATTCCCTCTGAATGGCATTTTGGTTTTATCTACACCAAATAGCCATCAGCAGAACAAGAAACAATCAATTCCAAGGCAACCTGCGATGAACAATAAACAATGGCCCCATGGACATATTCAACTCAATTTAATTATTCAGTTCACCGGTATGTCTGAGATTATTTTCTGTCATCCAGCCGGAAAACAGAAACAATGTGTGTACCTTGCCTGGAGTAGGTTCTCTCCATCAGCTAATGGATACATCAATGGACAGCATTGCGGGAGATGATGGAATTTACATCCACTCCTGCCTGGGAAGTTCTGGATCATAGGCACTCAATAAAACCGTGACTTTCATGGTTAATGTGAGCATAGTCTTCACCTGGTGTAAGTCTAAATAATTTGTTGAAAGGGATTTGGTGACTCGGCTGTGACACAACCTCTTCTTTGAACAAGACTTGCCTCACTCTGTGCTCCTGCTTTCCCAATTTGTTGGGGAGGTGTTCCTGGAAAACTCAGGATGTATTGGTCATATCCAAACTGCCTCAACTCCCTTCCCTAGCCCGACATCAGCCTCCTATTTCTTTACACGGCTTTCCACATTCTAAATTTTTTGCTCAGTTTGCCAGTCACATTGGATATCCTCAGTGAATCTATGCTGCAGCTCAAGCACAACTGAGGAAACCATTCCCAACCTCTCCAATTATTTTCCACAGAGATAAGTACGTTAGATTCCACAAATACACAAAATGACCACTTACTGCTGATTAGAGTAGTTTCTTTCCCTGTCTTTGTTCTCTTCGGTTCATTTCCCTTTCTTTGGAGACAGTGTCAGATATTCAAGTAAAAAATAATCTGAATATTTGGACACTCGATCTCTCCAGAGAAATGAATGACAGTATATATTGCAGCACTTTCTGATGGTCAGCATCTTGAACACAAACACCATGGTGCCTATGGATGTAACATTGATACATAGAAAGCGGAGAAACACAGACGATAGGAGGAGGCCATTCGGCCCTTTGAGCCTGTTCCATCATTCATTGCAGCATGGCTGATCATCCAACTCAGTAGCCTCATGCTGCTTTCTCCCCATACCCTTTGATCCCATCGCCCCAAGTGCAATAGCGAACCACCTCTTCACAACATTCAATGTTTTGACATCAACTACTTCCTGTGATAATGATTTCCAGAGGCTCACCACTCGTTGGGTGAAGAAATGTCTCCTCATCTCTGATGTAAATGGTCCACCCTGAATCCTTGGACACTGATAGGTCTGGACACACCAACCATCGGGAACATCCTCACTGCATCTACCCTGTCTCGTCCTGTTAGAATTCTATTAGTCAATCTGAGATCCCGCCAACTCATTCGTCTGAACTCCAGTGAAAACAATCTCTACCTAGTCAAACGCTCCTCATGCATCAGTCCTGCCAAACCCGGAATCAGCCTGGTAAACCTTCGCTGTTATCCCTCAAGAGCAGCAAAATCATTCCTCAGAAAATGAGACGAAAGCTGTACACAGAATTCTAGGTGTGGCCTCTCCAATGCCTTGGAAACCTGCAACAACACATCCTGCTCCTGTATTCGAAATCTCCCACAATGAAGGCCAACATACCTTTTGCTTTCTTTACTGCCTGCTGCACCTGCTTGACAAACTTCATAGACTCATTAGGCAGGGCACCAAGGTACCGCTGCGAACTCCCGTCTCCAAAATTACAGCCATTCAGACAGTAATATATCTTCTTGTCTTGCTTTAATAGTGAATAACTTCGCATTTATTCAAATGATACTGCATGTGCCATCGATCTGTCTGACTGACTCATATTATGCTGAAGGATCTCTGCATCCTTGTCACTGTTCACCCTCCCAGCAACTGGGTTGCATCTGCAAACGTTGAGATGTTAAATTGTGTCTCCTTCATCCAAATCGTGAATATGTATTTCGAATAGCTGGAGTCCCAGCACCGTTCCCTGTGGCAATCCATCACTATTTGCCATTACTAGGCCTAAACCCCTCTTCACCCTTCCTAGTCATATATCCATCGAGATGCCTTTTTAATGCTGTACTTGTAAGAGTCACCACTACTTCTTATGGCAGTTCATTCCATATTCGTACCACCCTCTGCACGAATAAGTTGACTCTTACATCTCTTTTAAGTCTTTCCCCTCTCACCCTAAATAAATGTCCTCTAGTTCTATACATGCCCACTCTAGGGAAAAATACCTTGCCTATTAACACTATCCACGTTCCTTATGATTTTATAGACCTCTACAAAGTCACCCAGCAGCCTCCAGAGGTCCAGGAAAAACAGCCCCAGTCTATTCATTCTCTCCCGATAGCTCAAATCCTCTAACCCTAGCAACATTCTTGTAAATCTTTTCTGAACTGTTTCAACTTTCAAAACATCCTTCCGATAAGAGAGAGACAAGAACAGCAAACAATATAGCAAATATGGCCTAACCATTCCTGTAAAGCCCCAAATTGAACTCCCAATTCCCAACTCAATGCTCTGCCCAATAAAACAAAGCATACCAAATGCCTTCTTCACTTTCCTATATACCTGCGACTTCAATTGCAAGGAACTATGAACCTACACGCCAAGGTCTCTGTTCAGCAACACACCCCCAAGACCTTTCCATTGATTGTCGAAGTCCTGCTGTGATTTGCCTTTCCAAAATGCAACACCTCACATTTATCTAAATTAAACTCCATCGGCCACACCTCGGTACATTTTATTCTGAGATAACGATCTTCGCTGTCCACAAGACCTCCAATTTTGGTGTCATCTGCAGATAACTATACCGCATAATGCACTTCCAACCATTTATATAAAGGACGAAAGGTAGTGGAAACAACACTGATCATTGTGGCACACCACTGGTCACAGGCCTCCAGTTTGATTGGCAACCCTCCACCACCACCACACTCTGTCTTCTACCTTTGAGCCAGTTCTGTAGCCAAATGGGTAGTTCTCCCTGTATTCCATGAGATCTAACCTTGCTAACCAGTCTAGCACGAGGAACCCTGTCGAATGCCTTAGTGAAATGCATATCGATCACACGTACCACTCTGCCCTCATCAATCGTCTTCATTACTTCTTCAAAAAACTCAATCAAGTTCGTGAGACATGAATTTGCACAAAGCCATGTTGTCTACCAAAAATCAGTAATTGTCTTTCCAAATACATGTAAATCCTGTCCCTCAGGATTCCCTCCAACAACTTGCCCACCACTGATGTTTGGTTCACTGGTGAATTCTTTCATGGCTTTTCCTTACCACATTTCTGAAACAGTGACACCATGTTGGCCCACATCCAGTTTCCTGGCCCCTCACCTGTGACTATGGATGATACAAACATCTCAGCAAGGGGCCCAGCAATCACTTCCTGAGGTTCCAATAGAGTTCTAGGGTACACCTGGGGATTTATCCACCTATTTCCATTTAATACATTGAGCACCTCCTCTTCTGTAATATAAACTTTATATTTTAAAAAAATCACCATTTACTTTCCACATTATATAATCTTCTATGTCCTTCTTCACAGTAAACATTAATGCAAAATTTTCACTTAAATCTCCCCCATCCCCTGCGGTTCCACATGTCGGTTGCCATGCTGATCTTTGTTTTTAGCTTTAACTTGTTTGATAAGAGATAAAGCTAACGAATGGATATTATGACACTTGTTTCAATGCTTTTAGAATTTAAACAAAGGACAGTAATTCCGTGCAACGCGCTTTATACAGTAAAGAGTATGATAGAGACACTTACCAGGGACACCAACGACAGCAAGGATGGGATAGTAGCCAGCTTGGATAACCCAAAGTACACGTAGGATCCGTATTGGCAAGGATGGCCAATCCTGAGAAAGCCAGGAAAGACCAAGGGATAAACTCCTGTCCATTGCCATAACATGCCAGTTTAATGTTCTCATATTCTGATCCATTGTTGGAACATTCCAGTGTAAATTTCTCCGTTTCTGATCCATTGCTGTAACACTCCAGTCTAATGTTCTCAGATACTGATCTCTTCTCTCCCTTCCTGTGGAGCTGCTGATCCCTGTTACTGTCGGGATGATGTTTCTACAGATGCTGTAGGGTCTCTCAATCAAAGGACTCCGGTATTAATAGAAGAGAGAAACTCTCCAGCGATAATGTTAGAATCCATGGAGATTTACATTAATTACAGTCACTGAGCACAGAGCTCCAGTTAACTTCTTTCAATCGAACACAATGAAGCAGAATATTTATGAGTCTAAATAGATGCCATTGCAGTCATTGAGGGAAGAATGACTGGAAATAGCGGGGGAAATGACCAGGTTCATTCTAACTTCCATCAATTTCATTATCACGTTGCTTTTGCAATTTGCAGAGTACGAAATCTGGAAAGTGAAATAACCTGTTGCTATATATATATATGGGGAAAATAGAATAATCTGGAGATGTGAGTGGAAAATCTTGCATGGCAAATTCCATTCCTTCCTTTGACACAATGGGCTGAAGGGCCTATTTATGAGTTGGAGATTTTTCTGATACATTGTGCATCAGAAGGAAATATGATCAAATGTTATTGAATTAAATTTGTTTATGAATTATAATCCCATTGATTAAAGGCGAGTGAGAATCTGCATATGCTATTGATCAAAAGCAAAAAAAAACAAACAAACAGAAAACGGTGGGAATGCTGTTTAGATACTGTTCCTCAGTCATCGGGGTTTGAGCAGTGCATTTTTGAAATCATGTCAAATAAACTCAATGCAGAGTCGAGTGATGGATTCGTGAGGAATGAGGAGCGGGTTCTGACAATATACACGAAACAAGGAAGGTTTAACACAGTGAGCAGCAACAGTAAAAATTGATGAGAAGGTTTATAACTGCATTTGAAACATGTTCCAGAGCCAGTTTGTTTTGCTTTGTGGGATAATGTGCTGATCGTCTGTGTGTATGGTGAGAGTTGGGCCTATACCCACGGGAGTTCATGTGAAGGAGCAGTGATCTTATTCAGATGGAAATGTTACAGAAATTATTTGACAGGTTTCTGCTAAGATCATGTTTCCCCATTTCCGAGTGTCAGAATTAGGTTGCACAGTTTATAGTCTGGGCCCCACAAATTTCAGGCGAAAATAAGGAGGTATTTATTCTCTCAAAGGTGTTATAGTTCAAGCCAGACCCCTCAATATATATATTTTTAAAGAATGCAGCCTGGACACTAACGTTTTATTAGTTTAAAGTCAGATGTGAGGTGGATATTCCAGGTCGGATGAAGGTGGTCAAGCCACTTGGTGTTTACCAAGCAGAATTTATTTAAACACTACAGTTGAAACAAGAAAACTGAATTTAGAACAACTTTACTATTGATAACGTTAACTGATGCGATACAGCAACATTACTGGTGCATTGTTCCAACATAGTTACATCTCGTAAACATACCCCTTGGCAAAAAAAAAGGCAAATTCAAACACAGATTCTTAGAGGTAGGAGTGAACATTATCCAGAGAGATTTCAAAGACAAAGTCAGTTAGGAATCATTTTCTGAAGTTTACAACCTTCCAGGTCTCCAGCACCTTGTGACTTCCAGAGCTAAACGAACATGAGAAACAAACCTGAACTAGGAGAAGTGACCACTCACGTGCCACTGCTTAACTGGGCTCTTCCCTCAAAATCTCTGTCTTTCGGACCTCTAAAAAGAAAACGGCAAAATCATCTCATTAAACTGACCGCAACTTCACCCTCCTTCCTCAAAACAAAATTAAAGTATAAAGTTGGGTTCATTTTATACTCTTTCGCCTTAATCTGTTAATACACTAAAGCACATATATATCACATTGACAATGATCATGCAAATATTCACTAACACAGTTTATTTCAGTCTGTTTGCTCCTGTCAAAGAATGGCTCCAATTTTTATCCGAGTCTCCACAACGCCATCAACAATTGCGTTTTCTAGTCCTAGCATATGTATACTATTCCAATTGAATAGCTTTAATAATAAGCTTCATCTCAGCAGTCTGGAATTTTCTTCAACAGATTTAATTGGTTATAATCAGCATATATTATTGTGTCAGACACATTACTAGGAGAAAGCGAGCACTGCAGATGTTGGAGATCAGAGTCCAGAGTGTGATGCTGGAAAAGCACAGCATATCAGGCTGCATACGTGTATCAGGAGAACCTACGTTTCAGGCATATGCCCTTTCACAGGAATGAAGCTTGTTGGCCAGTGGGCTGAGAGATAAATGGCGGCGGGGGGGGGGGGGGGGGGGGGGTGAATGTAGCTGAGCATGCAATAAGTAGATGAAGCTGGGGAAGAGATCATAGGTCGGAGAGGAGGGTGCAGCAGATATGTGGGAAGGAAGTTGTACAGGTAGGACAGGTCATGAGGGCGGTGCCGAGTTGGAAGGTTGGGTTATGGCTCAGAGAATATCTCCGGGATGAATGCACGAACCAGCCCATCCGCCCCGTGGCCGAACACTTTAACTCCCCTTCACAAGGTCATGCAGGTCCTGGGCCTTTTCCATTGACAAACGCTATTGAAACGACGCCTGGAGTAAGAACACCTCATCTTTCAACTTGGGACCCTCCACCATCCGGCATCAATGCAGATGCCTCCTGTTTCCTCAGTTCCACTCCCCCCCCCCCCCCCACCTTATCCCAGAACCAATCGCCAACTTGGCACCAACCACTTGACCTGTCCTAGCTGTCCACCTTTCTTCCCACATATCCGCTGCACCTTTTCTCCTACCTACCTCATTCACCTCCATCTTCATCTACCTATCACACTCTCAGCTACATTACCCCAGCCCCACTCCCCGCCCATTTATCTCTCAGCCAATCAACCTACAAGCCTCATTCCTGATAAAGGGCTCATGATCAAAACGTCGATTACGCTGCTGCTCGAATGCTGTCTGACCTGTTGTGCTTTTCTAGCACCACGCTCTCAATCAGGCACATTACTGGCCACACCAATGTTTAAATGTTTTAATGCCGATACCAAGTTCAAAGTCTCCTTCTCAATTGCTGTATATTTCTGTTGATGATTTTTCAATTTCCTGTAGAAACATCCAATAGGTCTTTCTATCTTCTAGTTGTCGTCTTGTAAGAGTACAATACTAACAACCACATCACTCATACCTACAGTTGCCTTGAAATATTTTGCATAATTAGGTGTGGCTAATGCAGCAGCAGTGAGTAACACAGCTTGCAGGCTGTCAAATGTTTTCTGACAGCATGCCGTTCAATGAAATGTCCTGCTTTACGTCAATAATTCAGTGAGTGGAGCAGCCACACTTTTAAATTTCGGAATGATTTTACAACATAACCCACTCAATCCCAGCAATCCCTTTTTGCGCAGGGTGTGGAATCTCCGCAATTATATGTGTTTTCACATTCCGTGGAGTGCGATAAAATGACCCACAATTGGCTTTGGCGAATTCACTCTTTGCCAGGTTTATCACCAAGCCTCTCTCCTGAAGTCGTTCGAATAATTTGCTGAATTCTGCAACGCTGTTAACTGACAAATAAGTGAATCTGCGCAGTTACTGCCTTTTCTGTTTGAGTTCATGTATCTTTGGACATCAAAGTGCATCTAGGAAAAATTAAAAGAACAGTAAAATTCACAGCTGACCATGGAGGAACCTGTTTTGGAGACTCAGCACAGATACAATAAGTTATAGTTTTTAACATGTAACCTTACTTTATGTTTACGGTAGTAGGTAGAAGTAGTGAGTGTTTTCTTTCTTTATGACATGATTTATTGAAATCACTCTTGTTCATTAAATTTTAAAAATGTAAAAAACAAGTACTAAGTTAGGCCGAAGAGCCTTTTTTAGAGCAAAGCCGGTCCTATTTTCTCCATCTTAAATTGTGAAGGAGAAAAGATGGCCTTTAGTAAATTGATAGGTTCTTCTTATCGGATGTAGGAGTTTAGGGAGATTTTACATATTACTGATAAAACATCAGATCGTTTCATTGGTTTTAATTTTATCAAAGTACTAAGTTCAAATTTTGGTGGATTCTATCATCTTGGGGCATAATTTAAACTGCTTGCACAAAGTTGAATTATTTTTCCATATCAAAACAGCTGGACTATTGGTTTTGACCTAGTGTTACATTGTTACCTCGTTCAGAACAATTTGTACTGTGTTAGAAAGTCTTTGCTGGCTCTTCAATCTTCCTAAATTTACAGTATATCGACACTTTCATAACAGGATAAATAGACAAAGTATTAAACGGATATTTGACTGTTGCTGGCAAATGGGACGAGATTGGTTTCGAATAACTGATTGGCATGGATGAGTTGGTCTGAACGGTCCGTTTCTGTGCATCACATTTCTCTGACTCAATGACTCTAAATGTTCTTACTATGTATGCCTAAAAATCACCAGGTTATCCATACATACCAGACAACTGGGTATTCTTGAAATGACTTTATTGGTTCCTCGTTGAAATATGGCTGGTGTATTTTTCAAAACAAATGGCATAACTCTAAATTGATACAGTCTATTCCGTGTTACAATACCCAAAATTGTTTCTGCTCTTTGAGATAAGTTAGATGCAAGCAAATATATATGTGTTCCATATTCTCAATACAGTCTTCCAAATGTGGAATCAGATATGAATCAGATTTTGCATCTTTACTGACATAAACGTTGTGTACCATTTGGTTTTGAAACGATTATCATGGGTGAGCTCCAGTCACTACAACTTAATTTGATCATATGTTCAATCTCATTTGTTAACAAAAGTGCCAACGTCAAAGGGCCGTTATGTGGCTCTCTCACCACCTGTTGAAGGAGCAGTGCTCCAAAAGCTAGTGCTTACAAATACACCTGTTGGACTTCCACCTTATGTTGTGTAGTTTTTATCATGAGGAAAATGTGAGGACTGTAGATGCTGGAGATCTGAATTGAAAATGTGTTGCTGGAAAAGCGCAGCAGGTGAGGCAGCATCAAAGGAGCAGGAGAATCGTCGTTTCGGGCATGAGCCCTTCTTCAGGGATGAGGAAAGTGTGCCAAGTGGACTAAGATAAAAGGTAGGGAGGAGGGACTTGGGGGAGGGGCGTTGGAAATGCGATAGGTGGAAGAAGGTTAAGGTGAGGGTGATAAGGTGAGGGTGATAGGCCGGAGTGGGGACGGAGAGGTTTTTATCATTAGACTATTAAGTCTACAAGGACGTTGCTTAAGTGTAACAGCACTTCATCATTTTCCTAATTAGATTATTACTTCACCGCTTATTCGCATATATTTCCCCATGCGATACTAATAACTGTTTCTGGTAATTTTGATTTTCTACTGGAAGGTAACTCAAGAATTTAACCCAATTTTTGACAATATCCTTATTGAACAGTCTAATCTGAGGAATGTCCACTTGAGAATCCTCTGAACTATGTTCTTCATTATGTGCTGTACGCAGTAACATAGTCTCTTTTTGTTTTACTTTGCTGTCAAAATATATTTTGAGCATATTAACATGACACACTCGGTGAGACTATATTCTGCCTGGAAATCTTGTCAAATAGTTCACCTCACTCAATCTCGATAAAGTCAATGAAATGTTGCTTTTAAGGTTCACGTATCATTGGAAGCAATATTAACACTATATCTCTAATAGCAAATTTGTGAGTTTTTGATTTTTTTCTGCTTCCTGTTTCATCTCATAATCTGATATTTTTAAACATCAGTGTAGTCAATTCCCCCACTCTATTTACCAATTCCGCAAAAAATGACACATAGTCCAGGGATGTAGTCTCTAAATTCTGTCTCAGCAATTTCTCCTTCACCAATTTTAGTGACCTCACCTCGTGCCCAAAAGACTAGTGCAAATGGACTGAATTTGATCGATTTATTTATTGCAGCTCTAATGACAAAAAAGGACAAACAGTATTCCTTCATCACCGTCATCTGGATACTCTTCATAAAACACCCTTAACATGGTCGTTAACGTCTGATTCCATCTTTCTCGTGATCCCTGCGATTCTGCATGGTCGGCAGTTTATTTGATTTGTTTTATTCCTGAACTATTCATACGTTCCCTGAATAACGTTGATATAAATTTTGATACTTGATCTGGTGCTAACTCTGTAGGTAGTCGCTATCCAGGCAAAAATTTGAGCAGCTCTCCTACAATACTTTAACCTGTGTTATTGCTGAAAGAAATGGCCTCTGCAACTCTCGTGGACACATCCATGATTGTTAACAAATACTGATTCCTTCTTACCGATTGAGGCAGGGGACCTACGCAATCAATTAAGAGTCTTTTTAAAGGTTTCCCAAATGCAGGAGTAGTAATTAAAAGTGCGGATTTTATTACTGCCTGTGGTTTTCCAATTACTTGATACGAATGAAATATCTTATAAAATTTTATTACATTGTTACGCAGTCCAAGCCAGTAAAAATATTTTTGTCTTTTTTAGCTTGAGTTTCATTTGCGTGTAAATGACCTCCTGCTCGTCATTTATGTGCTCCCAGCAACACCAGCACTGTGACTTCATATGGCCTACTTTATTGCAGTGAAAACACTGGAGCTTTTAACTTTTCATTTCCCTTCATGGGTTTTCATTTTACCTTGTGGTAAGTTATCTTTATTATCTTCACCGGGATCGATTTTTCTCTCACTGAGAGAGGCTTTCTCTATTCCCCAAATTCTATCCCTCATCGATTGAAATTGATTTTGGAAGCTCAATTTTGATTTACGAACCAAGTCATAATCATCAGCCATTTCAGGGCTAATCTTGCTGTTTTAACTCTCTGATCTTCCACTTAAGTTCTCATTACCTCAGGAATTTTTGAACTCCTTCAAAATAATTGTCTCTCTAAGAGTGTCACATGTTAAATCTTTTTTAATTCCCTTATTCACCTGTCAAAATTCCTTACTTTGATTCTTTCAAACTCAATGTACCTTTGACTATAGTCCTTCGTTCCACTTCTGCATTAATATCTGTAGGATGCTGTCTTAGGCTCATATGCACTTAAGATGGATTTCTTCACCTCCACATACGCCTCAGATACCTCCTCTGACAGTGATACGAGTACCTCACTAACTCTAAATTCCAGCTTTACTTGGATCAACAAAACCCATATGGTCACTGGCCATTTCATTTGTTTCGCCACTTACTCAAATAGGTTGAAAATGTTTCTACATTCTTATCAGTAAATTTAGCAATGCTTGGGTATATTTGAAGATATCCTCACCAGGACTTTGGCTATGATGAGGTTGCTCATCCGCTCCTCATTAAGCTGACCTCCTACTTTCACCTCCATCTCCTTATGGTGACTTTACTAAGTGCCAATGTCTAAACTTTAATCACCTGCCATTGTATTATAGCCATTTCCAAAGACTCCATTGGCATTTCCACCAAATTTGAATGCCGAGCAATTGCTGTAATTACCTCTTCTCTTCTCACAGATAACTGCAAATCCAAAGAAAGACAGTCAGAAATCATTTGCTAAAGTTTGCAACCTTCCTGGTCTCCAGCAACTTGTGACTGCCCGAGGTAGAGCAAACGAGGGAAAAGCTGAAATGGGAGAACTGGCCTTTCTCCTGCCATTGTTAAACTAAGCTCTCGGGATTAATCTAAGCTCTTTCTAGACCGCTCAGCATTTCTGTCTTTGGAACCTCTCTTTAACAAAAAAGCCCAAGGACAAACTCACCTTGTTAAAGTGAAAGCATCATCACAAATATAATTTGTACTTTAAGCAGATCTTTCCAGGGAACAATAGAGGATTTTGATTCCTGTTTCAATAATAAATTAAAGGTTGTGTAGAATAGGGTTGATCAACTGAATGACCTGCATATGTTTCTATATTTGCACTTGTATCACACAGCTCTTAATTTGGTGTGAAGGAAAACAATTTCCAAATAAGGACTCTCCTGTTTCAGATTGACATAAGGATATTATTTTCTCCTGAGGACAGTGCTGACTGTAAAATTCTCATTCCCAGGAAGCAGGACTGCCTGGCTTATGGAAGGTATTCAAGTTTAAGCTTCATACGATGGACAAAGGAGCCAAAGTTTATTTAGAACAGACAGGAGTGGAATGTTCAACCACAATCAGATCAGCAATGATCCTCCTGTTTCAGATTGACATAAGGATATTATTTTCTCCTGAGGACAGTGCTGACTGTAAAATTCTCATTCCCAGGAAGCAGGACTGCCTGGCTTATGGAAAGTATTCAAGTTTAAGCTTCATAGGATGGACAAAGGAGCCAAAGTTTATTTAGAACAGACAGGAGTGGAATGTTCATCCACAATCAGATCAGCAATGATCTCTCAATAGTACAGCAGGTTCGAGGGACACAATAGCAAATTGCTGCTCTTAACGTGTGTACCTTTCTTAGCCAGACCTTCGAGGCTGCTATTGAGCCTGGGGAAGATGATTCATCCACCCAGGATTGTTACCCTCCAATAGAACATACATTTTCTCTAAAATGCAAAGCAGAATTTGAATTACATAATTGAGCACAGAATGAATCCTTAAAGCTTCAACACTAAGGTAGTAAAAAGTCGGGATAAATGTGCAAATGTAAGGTTTGGAAAGCTTTAATTAGTGGAGAGCCACAGATATCAGTATATTTCAATCATTTGGCTGATGGCAGTGAATTTATAGCTGTTCAATGAACTCATGCGTCAAGATGGTCATTGAATAAGTTGTCAAGTGGAGAATGAGACTCTCCAGTGGGACATAGGCAGGGGACGTGAGTGAATAAGCATTCGTCAGAAACAGTAGCATTGCATACGTTATGAGAACTTGAATATTATGACACGAAGGATAAAGCAACAATAAAAGATTGAAATGGAAAGATATCCCAAAACTTGGTGATCCAGAGAGATTTGTCTGTCCTTGTTCATGAATCTCAAAAAAACTTCTCATGCAGATAGAGGAAGTGTCAAAAGATAACGAAATGATATTTTGGTTCTGCAAAAGCATTGAACTTTCAAACAGTCATTTTCTTCGTGCATTGTGCAGTTGGATCTCCTTAACTGAAGCAAGTCCCAGGGATATCGAACTTCACTCATTCCTGGGATGAAGAGTTTATGATATCAAGGATTAATTGGTGAGGTCTGAGAATGAGTGGTAATCTTAAAGAATCGCATAAGACCTTCAGCAATGTGGATTGGGTGTATATCCAATGGTTATGTCTGCTTGCGAAGGAGAATAAATGTTGGGGAAATAGTCATTGAATAAGATCTTTTCATTTTAACACATATTATAAAAAACATGAATCTTAAATATAAAATCTCTTGACTGACATAATAATAAGTGGTACTGCTAAAAATGGCAGGTGTCTCACTCTGGAAACATATAGAGAGAGTTCATGACATTCAGTCTGGGGTTGGGGTAACACTATTGCATGTTGTAACTCAAAGAAGGAGAGAATTTATGCTGCCTGGGAAGCAACAGCTCACAGCCCTCTGCCTCTCTTTACAGCAGCAAGCTGAGAAACCCAACGTCATCTTTCCCACTCGTGCTGTATTTCTGTGGAGTATGCATTGTAAAAATCATCGGCACTGAAGCAAAGGTCATTCAGCCAAATAAAACTGGTCAAGGACTGGAATCCAGCACCAGCAGCCTGTGTGAGCAGAACCGCATAGCAACATCATCTAGTATTATCTGTTATTTCTTCTTGGTCATGAGTTTAACTATCATATGGTCGAAGTGTTTCAAAGTTAAAAAGGCACTGGAAAAGCACAGCAAGTCAGGCAGCATTCGAAGAGCAGCAGAGTCGACGTTTCGGTCATAAGTCCCTCATTAGGCATTCATGATGAGGAGCTTATGCCTGAAGCGATGATACTCCTGCTCCTGGGATGCTGCCTAATCTGCTGTGTTTTTCCAGCGCCGCACTTTTTGATTCTGATCTCCAGCATCTGCAGTCCTCACGTTTTCCTCCAAAGTGTTTCAAAGATAACACTCTGAAGAGCTTTCATTTTCCTTATTGTAGCTTTGTTGATGGAGTTTTACCTTGAAAATAACTACGATGTTTTTGCTTAATATGTAAACTTGGCAGACTTGTTAACGCTGACCTAGATAATGTCTGAGACCTGTATTTATTTTTAATAACACCAACACAGTTATATTTTAAATTGTAATGATTGGTGGAGATATGTGACAAGAAGTGAAACAGGGATCCCTCTGAATTCGAACATGGGATCATCAAGACTGGGTGGAAAAATCCAGCATTAATCAGTTTGAACGTGCTCCCCAATCCAATACGATTATGTTATCAATACCAACAGCATATTCCCACATTCTTTCCATTCTACTTGATGATCATGAAGATCTATTTTAAACAAACTGTTCCATGCTTTAACATATACAGTGTCTTGGCTTTTCTGCTCTCACTCATAAATACTTTTCCCATCTGACCCAAGACTAAAACATGTTTTAGACTTCTCATACATTAAAAACATCCCGTTTGCATGTAATCTCTACAGTCATAGATTCAAAGAGTTATAGAATCCAACATCACAGAGACAGACCCTTTTGTGCAAACTGGTCCGTGCTTACCAAACCATCCATCCACGCTAACCCCATTTCCCTGCACATGCACTATATCCTTCTCAACCTTTCTTTTACAAGCATTAATTCAAATACCTTTCAATAGTTGTTAATAACCCCACCATCTGAGTAAAAGAGTTGCACTGTAAGTTCCCTTTTATTCTTTCTGCTCTAACATTAAATTGATTCCCTCTAGTTCTCGATTCCCCGAGAGTGGGAAAAGTCTGAGTGCATTCACTCTATCCATGCCTCTCGTGAACGTATACACTTCTATAAGATCCCCTCTTATTCTCCTAGGCTCTAAAGAGAAAAGTGCTCGCTTGTCCAACCTTTCGCTATAGCTCAGACTGTCGGGATATTGGCAACATTCTTGTAATTTTCTACTGCACGCTTTCCAGTTTAATAACATTCATCCTATAGTTGGATGACCAAAACTGAACACAATACTCAAAGTGCAGCCTAATTAATGGACTGCACATCTGCAACATAATTTCCCAACTTCTGTACTTATTGCCCTGAATATGAAGGCCAGTGTGTCAAAGGCCTTCTTCACTGCTCTGCCTAATTGTGACTCAACTTTCAGAGAACCGTGCATCTGAAGTTCACTACACTCCACTACCATTCACCATGAAATTCCTATCTTTATTTGACTTTCCAATAAAGCAAGAACTCACACTTATCTGGATTAAACTCCATTTGCCGTTTCTTGGCCCACTTCTCCAGCTGATCAAGTTCCTACTGTAATTTCTCATAACCTTCCTCACTGTGCATGTTACCAACTATGTTAGTGTCATCTGCAAACTTACCAACCATGTGTTGTGCACTCTCATCCAAATCATTGATACAGGTAACAAACAGCAATGTGCCCAGCACCGACCCCTGAGGCACTCCACTAGTCATAGTCCTCCAGTATAAATGCATCCTTCTACTGTAACCATCTACTCATTACCATCAAGCTAATTGTGCATCCAATTTGCCATATTGCCCTGGATTCCATGCGATCTAACCTTCCAGAGCAGCCTATCAAGGGGAACCTTATCAAAGGCCTTTCTGAAATCTCTACAGACTCCGTCTACCACCCTGCCCTCATTGACATTCCTGGTTACTTCATCAAAGAGCTCTACCAAATTTGTCAGGCACGTTCTACCACGTACAAAGCCATGCTGATTACTCTGAAACAAACCCTGCCTCTCCAAATGCATTTATGCCTTATCTCTCAGAATCTTCTCAGAAAACGAACACAAGCTTATTGGTCTGTACTTCCCAGGCTTTTCTTTGCAGTTTTTCTTGAATATTGTCACAATGTTCGCTACTCTCCAGTCTTTTGGGACCTCAGCTGTAGCTAATAGTGTTGCAAATATATCTAGCCAAGGTTCTGCAATTTCTACTCGAACCCGTTGAAGTGTTCCTGGACATATCTCGTCAGGAGAAAGTGAGGTCTGCAGATGCTGGAGATCAGAGACGGAAATGTGTTCCTGGAAAAGCGCAGCAGGTCAGGCAGCATCCAGGGAATAGGAGAATCGACGTTTCGGGCATAAGCCCTTCTTCAGGAATGAGGAAAGTTTGTCCAGCAGGCTAAGATATAAGGTAGGGAGGAGGGACTTGGGCGAGGGGCGTCGGGAATGTGATAGGTGGAAAGAGGACAAGGTGAGGGTGATAGGTCAGACTGGGGTGGGGCGGAGAGGTCGGGAAGAAGATTGCAGGTTAGGAAGGCGGTGCTGAATTTGATGGATTTGACTGAGACA
>NC_057717.1:6480367-6488354 GCF_004010195.1 Chiloscyllium plagiosum | reverse complement strand
CGACCACGTCGGGGGGGAAATTGCGGTCCTTCCCCTGCAACCGCAGGAGGTGCAGGACTTGCGCCCACACCTCCCCTCTCACCTCCCTCCAAGGCCCCAAAGGAAACTTCCATATCCGCCACAGATTCACCTGTACCTCCACACATATCATCTATTGCGTCCTTTGCACCCGATGTGGCCTCCTCTATATTGGGGAGACAGGCCGGCTACTTGCGGAGCGTTTCAGAGAACACCTCTGGGACACCCGGACCAACCAACCCAACCACCCTGTAGCTCAACATTTCAATTCCCCCTCCGACTCCACCAAGGATATGCAGGTCTTTGGATTCCTCCATCGTCAGACCACAGCGAAACGATGGTTGGAGGAAGAACGCCTCATCTTCCGGCTAGGGACCCTCCAACCACAAGGGATGAACTCGGATTTCACCAGTTTCCTCATTTCCCCTCCCCCCAGCCTGTCTCAGTCAAATCCATCAAATTCAGCACCGCCTTCCTAACCTGAATCTTCTTCCCGACCTCTCCGCCCCCACCCCAGTCTGACCTATCACCCTCACCTTGACCTCTTTCCACCTATCACATTCCCGATGCCCCTCCCCCAAGTCCCTCCTCCCTACCTTTTATCTTAGCCTGCTGGACAAACTTTCCTCATTCCTGAAGAAGGGCTTATGCCCGAAACGTCGATTCGCCTATTCCCTGGATGCTGCCATATATCGTCAGGACTAAGACATGTATACAAATTCATGCACTCTAATACATCCAACAACTCTTCTACTGTAAATATAGAATGTCCCCAGGATATCACCAATAAGTTCCCCAAGTTCCCAGATATTCAAATGTTTCTCCACAGTAAACACAAAGGAGAAATATTCGTTGGCAACCTTATCCCGGTTCTGCACAGAAATTTCCTCTTGGGTCCTTAAGGTCTCCTATTCTCTCTCTAGTTATTCTTTTTCCTTTAATATACTTAAAGAACCTCTTTGGATTCACCCTAACATTCTCAGCCAAGACTATCTTCTTCCCCATATTCGCCCTCCTGATTTCCTTTATCAGTAAACTCCTGTATCCCTTGCATACCTTCATGGTTTTCCTTATTCCCAGATGCCTGTACCTGAACCATGCATCCCTCCTTTTTCTGGTCAAGGTCTCAAAATCGCTTGTCACCCTGGGTTCCCTTTTCCTGCCAACGTTGCCGTTTATTCTCGCAGGAACATATAGACCTCGAACTCTAACTATCTCACTTATAAAGGCCTCCCACTTGTCGGAGATCAGTTTACCTGTAATAAACTACTCCCATCAACCCCGCAAGATCGTGTCTAGTTCCGTTAAAATTCGTCTTAATTCACTTCATAAGTGAACCTATGGACCAGTATTATCACTCTCCAAAACTGTTTTGAAATTAACGCAACCATGTTCACTGGCCCAAACGTGATCCCCCACTGTCACCTCAGTCACCTATCCTGCCCTATTTCACAAAAATAGTTCATGTTTTGTCCCTTTGGGTGCAGGAACCCTTATTAAATGCTTGAGCAAACATTCCCGAATGCAATTAGCAAATTCCACTCCATCTAATCCTTAACGCTCTGACAGTCCTATTTTTTGTTAGAAACATTTCAATCTCCTATGATTGTAACCTTATTGTTCGTGCAAATCTCCCCAGTCTTCCTGCATAGTTGTTCCACTAATTTCCATTGACTATTTAGGGCCAATAGTACAACCTTAATAACGTTACCATCTCCTTCTTATTTCTTAGCTCCATCCCGAAAACCTCACTGGATGTATGTTCAGTTTTTTCAACTCTGATTACTGCTGAAAAACCTTAATAATTTCCCAAAATATTTTCCACGTGCTAATATAACTTTGATAGTAGACGCTAACAGTTTTCCTGCACTGACGTTAGTCTGACTGTTCTGTCCATCACTGATTTGTTTTTCTCTCTCTGTCATGTTAAACAGTAAAATTACATTTCCCACCATCAAATCTGCAGGAAATGCTCCAGAGTCAATGGAATAATGGAAGAAGGCGGCAATTGATCATGTATTTCCAGGTATCCGTTGACCTAAACAACCAGGAATGTGGGCCTAACATGTTTAGTAGTTCATGCTAAGCCAACACCTTAATACCAAAAAGCAGTCGAGTGAAGAAACCTAGTCATTTGCTATGCCTGGGAGTCAATCTTCTGGTTTTTTTTTCATAGACAACAACAAACAGTTCGCCCCGTGACTTGTTTTTTGATTCTCTATTTAAAATATGTTAGCTTTTTGATTTTTGGTGTGAATGTGCTCACATTGTTTTACAACTTTTGCTCACTTACTGAATCTGTGTACATCACGTCTCATCTTCATTATGTTCTCAACATAGTTTGTTCTCTTGTGTATCAGCTTCTACCTTGTACAATGTAAAGGCCTGTCATCCAAACTTTCATCATCAATTTGGCTATTTTTCAAATATACGAATCCTTTTACAAGGTGTTTCACAGTAGGCTGAAAAATAAGAAAAAAAAACTCAAGTTGTCAGGGGCAAGTTATCAGCTTGGGTAAAGGATTGGCTGACTGGCAGTAGGCAGAGAGTAAGAATGAAGAGGTCTTTTTCATGGAAGGTAGTCGGTGATTAGGGGAGTTCTGCAAGAGTCAGGGTTGAGACCACAACTATTCATGTTATACATTAACAATCTGGACAAAGGTACTGATCGAATTGTTGCTAAGTTTGCAAATGTCAAATAGGCAGGTAGCTGCGGAAGTACTTGGACAGATGAGGAGAATGGGTAAAAAATGGCAGATAGAATAGAATGTGGGAAAGTGTGAGGCAGCATCTTTGCTAGGAAGAATGGAGGGATAGACTGTTTTCAAAAAGGGGAAAGTCTTCTATAAAATAGAACATACAACATACAACATAGAATATAGAAAAGTACAGCACCAAACAGGCCCTTGGGCCCACAATGCTATGCAGAGGATTAATCCTAATGTAAAATAAAATAACCTAACCTTCGCACCCCTCATCTCACTGCTGTCCATGTGCCTGTCCAGTATTCGCTTAAATGTCCCGAATAGTTCTGCTTCCACCATCACTGCTGACAACACATTCCATGCATTCACAACTCTCTGTGTAAAGAACCTACCACCGATGACCCCTCTATACCCTGCTCCGAATATCTTAAAACAATGATCCCTCGTGCCAGTCAATCCTGCCCTGGGGAAATGTCTCAGGCTATTGACTCTATCTATGCCTCTCATTATGTTGTATACCTCGATTCAGATCTCCTCTCTTTCTCCTTCTCTCCAGAGGGAAACGTCCGAGCTTATTCAACCTTCCTTCATAAGGCAAGCCCTCCAGTCCAGTCAGCATCCTGGTAAAGCTTCTCCTCTCCAAAGCCTCTGTAGCTTTCTACAGTAGGGCGACCAGAACAGGACACAATATTCCAAGTGTAGTCTCACCAGGGACTTCTGGAGCTGCACCATAACCTCGCAGCTCTTAAACTTGATCCCCCTGTTAATGACAGCCAAAAGACTACATGCTTTCTTAATTACCCTATCAACTTGGATGGCAAAATTGACGGGTCTATGTACAGAACGCCAAGAACCCTCTGTTCCTCCACACGGCCAAGAATCCTGCTTTTAAACCTATATTCAGCATTCTAGTTTCAAAAATACGTCACTTCGCATTTATCCAAGTTGAACTCCATCTGCCATTTCATAGCACAGCTCTGCTTCCTGCCTTTGTCATGCTGCAGCCCGCAGTCGCTCTCTATTCTATCGACGGCACCTCCAATATTTGTGTCGTCTGCAAACTTACGAAACCACCCCTCAACCTCCTCATCCAAGTCATTTCGAAAAACTGCGAAGAGCAGAGGCCCAAGGACAGAGCCCTGCGGGACAACAATCAACACTGACATCCAAGCAGAATACTTTCCATCTACAGCCATTCTCTGCCTTCGGTCAGCCAGCCAATTCAGAATCCAGATATCCAGATCTCCCTGTATCCCATACCTCTGCACTTTATGAATGAGCCTATCATGGGGAACCTTATCAAATGCTTTGCTGAAGTCCATAACGTGAAGAGTGAAGGAACTTGGGAATCCTCACTCACGATTCTCTTAGCAGTTGGTAGTTATGAAGGTAAATGCAACATTTGCGTTTATTTCGAGGGGGTTAACTCGCAAGAGCATGACTACATTGCTGAGGTTGTCTCGAGCCTTGGTCAAGCTGCAGTTTGAATATTGCCAGCAGTTTTGGGCCCGTTAGCAAAAGAAATATATGCTGGACTTAAAGGGGTTCCAGTGGAGATTTACATGAAGAAGGGCTTGGAATTGAGGAGCAATTGAGGACTCTGGGTCTGTACTCAATAGAGTTTGGAAGAATGAGGGTAGGATCTGTTTGAAATGTAGACAATACTGAGGGGCCTTGAAAACGTGAATGTCGAGAAGATGTTTTCACTACTAGATCAGACTAGAATCCGAGGGCATAGACTGAGAGTAAAGGGACGATCGTTTAGAACTGAGATGGGGAGGAATTTCTTCAGCCAGTGAGTGTTGAACCTGTGTCATACATTGCTGCAGAATGCTGTGGAGGCCAAGTCATTATGTGTATATAAGACAGATAGATCTTTTCTTGATTCAGAAGGGACTGTGTATGAGAGAGTGAGATCTATATGTCTGTCTCACACGCAAACAGGATCGATACGGGGACCACTTGATTGTGTAAGAGAGATAGACATAGTGAGATTTTGTATGATGGGAAGATAGAAAGATTGTGTTTGATAGAGAATGAGATTTTGCATGATGTATTGAGATTGTGCATGACAGAGAAAGTGGGGCTGTGCGTGATAGAGATTGTGAGATTTTTGAGGGACAGAGAGAAAGACAGAGAGAGTGAGGTTGTTTATGAGCGAGACATAATGGTGTTGTGTATGAGAGACAGAATGAAAGCTCGTGAGGTTTTGTTTTCAATTATTCATTCTGTTGGTTGGCTGTCATATTTTGCCCAACTCTAGTTGCCCTTGAGAAGGTGGTGGTGAGCTTCCTTCTTGCACCACTGCAGTCCAACTGCTGTGTGTTGAGCCACACCGATATATTTCTCAGGCAGGGCGATTAGTGGCTTGGAGAGGAACTTGAAAGAGGTGGTGTTCCCATATATCTGCTGTCGTTTTCTTTCGAGGTAGAAGTGGTCATATGTTTGGATCTTTGTTGAACTTCTGCAGTATATCCTGTAGATAGCACACACTGTTGCTAGTGAATGTCGGTGGTGGAGGGAGTGGATGCTTGTGGATACTTTCTCCTGGCTGTGTCAAGCTTCTTGAGTGTAGTTGGTGCTGCACCCATCCAGGCAAGTGGGGAGTCAGCAGGTGACTTACTCGCCACAGTATTTCTGACCTCGGACCTGCTCTTCTAGTCCAATGATTTTCTGATTTATGACAACCCCAGGATGTTGATAGTGGGGAATTCAGTGATGGTAACACTATTGAATTCCAAGGCATGATGGTTAGACTATCTCTTATTAGTGATGGTCATAGCTTGGCAGTTGTGTGGCATGAATGGTACTTGCCCCTTGTCAGCCCAAGTCTAGATATTATCCCGATCTTGATGCATTTGGACATGGACTGCTTGTACCTGAGGAGTCATGATAGGTGCTGAACGTTGTACAATCATTGGCGAATATCACTACTTCTGACCTTAAAATGGATTTAAGGTCATTGATGAAGCAGCTGAAGGTCGTTGGACCTAGGACACTACCTTGAGGTACTCTTGCAGGGTTGTTCTGGATCTGAGATTACTGAACTCCAACAACCACAATCATCTGCCCATGTATCAGGTATCATTCGAACGAGGGGAGAAGTGGTTCCCTGATACACATTGATCCCAGTTTTGCCAGGGCTTCTTGATGCCACACTCAGTTGAATGTGCCTTGATGTCAAGGGCTTTCACTCTCACCTCCCCTCTGGAATTCAGTTCTTTTGTCCATGTTTGAAGCAAGGCCGTAATGAGATCAGGAGCAGAGAGGCCTTGGTGGAACGCAAACTGGGCGTCACTGAGCTGGTTATTGCTGAGCAGCTGTTGATTCCATCTTCCAGTACGTTACTGATGACCAAGAATAGACTGATTAAAGGGAATTATCTGGGTGGAATTGATACTGTTTTGCATGTGCAGGACATACCTGGACGATTTTCATATTGTCGGCTAGATGCCAGTGTAACTTCTCTGAAATAGGTTGGCTCGTGGAACAGAAAGTGCTGAATCACAATCTCCAGCATTATTGCTGTAAATTACCAGGGCCTATAGTCTTTGCTGTATTCAATGCCTCCAACCATTTCTTGAGATCACGTGCAGTGAATAGAATTGGCTGAAGACTGGTATCTGTGATGCTGGGGACCATTGGAGGAGACGGGATTAATCATCTATTTCCGAATAAATATTACAGCAAAAAGGTTCAGCCTTATCTTTTGTAGTGATGTGCTGGTCGCTTCCATCATTCAGGATGCAGATACTTGTGGAGCCTCCTCCTCCAGCAAGTTGCTTAATCTTCCACCACTATTCATGATTGGATACGACTGTACTCATTGAGTATCAGAAAGGAAGAGTGAACTTGTTTGTGAGGGATATAGAGAGATAGTCAGTTTGTGCATGAGAAAGAGTTTGTGAATGTGCAGGAGAAAGAGAGAGAGAAGTAGAGAGATTGTGTGAGAGCTTGATTAGCATCTCTGTCTGTCTATGTAGATCTATCTTTTCTGTATACATTCCTCTGTGTCAATATATATCAATATATGAAAAAACAAACAAAATCTGTGGAGAGGTCATATGATTTAATATGAGAAAAGAAAATAGCAAGATTGTGTATCAGAGAGTGATTGTGAGATTACATATATGACAGCGATATTGAGATAGTGAATGAGAGAGAAAAGAAGTGAGATTGAGTACAAAGGAGAGAGTGAATTTTTGTTTGAGAAAGCAATTGTGTGTGAAAGACAGATTGTGTATGAGAGTCACATCGGGAGATTGTGAATATGAGAAAGAAAGAGATAGTCAGATTGTGAATGAGAGAGAGATAGCTAGATCGAGTATGAGAGGGAGTGAGAGTCTGCCTAAGGAGACTATGGTCATGAGGTTGTGCATGAGCAGGAGAGAGAGAGAGAGATTGCACATGACACAGAGATAGTGACACTGGGCATAAGAGAAAAGAAATGAGATTGTGCAGAAGAGAGGAACAAAGTAGAAATATGTATGAGAGATTATACATGATAGAGAGTGAGGTTTTACATTAGAGATGGAGAATGAGATTATGCCGGAGACAGATTGTAAGATTTTGCTTTCAAGAGAGGGAGACAAAGAGAGATGGAGTGAAATGCAGAGACAGAGAGAATGTATGCATGAGGGAGAGAAACGGAAAGAGAAGGAGAGAGAGGGGGGGAGAGAGAGAGAGGGACAGTGATATCGTGTACGACAAAGAGAGGTAGCACGTGAGAAAAACTCAATATTCCGCTTCTCCTGCCCAGTCAACGACCCTGAGAGGTTCCTGTATCATACGCCATATTGGAGTCAGGTGCCCTGTTTGTGGGCACGAAATAGCACATGAAATTAGGAAGTGGTCGTGTGGATGGTCATAAGATTCATGCATTTGACGGATAATCAGAACAGAACAAAGAAGCCAGAGAATGCCAACAGTTTGGTCCACAGGCTTGAAATTTTGAAGCCTTGAAATTTTTGGACAATTTCCCACGGCCCATCCACATAAATCTGTACATCCTTGTACTGTGAGAGGAAACCAAAGCATCCAGTGGAAACACACGCAGGCATGGAGAGAACATGCAGTCACCAAACAGACAGTCAACTGGGACTGGAATCATCTGGCGTGGTGAGATGATGGTACTAACCACTGAGACAGTTTTACTCTCTATCTACCACTGTGGTGTGTCTATCATGGGAGTATTTCCTGGAGGAGATTTCAGAGTCAGATTTATTCTGTATCTAGTCCTGCACTGTACCCGTCCAGAACTAGTT
>NC_057717.1:6457920-6479867 GCF_004010195.1 Chiloscyllium plagiosum | reverse complement strand
TAATTCCTGCGATAGCCCTGTCCCATGCTCCCATCTGCACTGCCATCATTAATATCTTCAATCGTAATTTCAAAAAAAAGCTCAGCTAATTTCATCAGACATTATCTTCCTCTTCCAAATCTATGCTGACTATCAGTAATTGGTCCCTGGCCTTCCAGTTATTGATCCATCCGGTCCCTCAGGATTGTTCGCAATTTCCCTCCCACTAATGTCAGACTATCTGCTCTGCAATTTCCTGGCCTATCGCTGCTGCCCTTCTTGAATAAAGGAAACACATTAGTGATCCTCCAGTCATTCGGCACTTCACCTGTGGCCAGCAAAGTATTACATACATCCGCCAGGGCCCCAGAAATCTCCTCCCTTACCTCCCAAAGCAGTCTGGGATATATTTCATTGGGTACTGGTGATTTCTCCGCCTTTATGCCTGTGAAAATATTTAACACCTCCTCTTTACTGATCTTAACATGTTCTGGAACCTCAGCATCCCAACTGAAATCCCCGGCTACAATGTCTTTCTCCTGTGTGAATACAGATGGGAAGTATTAATTGAAGGAGAAAGTGAGGTCTGCAGACGCTGGAGATCAAAGCTGAAACTTTATTGCTGGAACAGCGCAGCAGGTCAGGCAGCATCTAGGGAACAGAAGATTCGACGTTTCGGGCACATGCCCTTCCTGAAGAAGGGCATGTGCCCGAAACGTCGAATCTTCTGTTCCCTAGATGTTGCCTGACCTGCTGTGCTGTTCCAGCAATAAAGTTTCAGCAGTATTCATTGAAGACCTCACCCGCTTCCTCTGGCTCCATGCACAGATTGTCCCTTTGGTTTCTCACAGGCCTCCCTCTTTCGCTGGGAATCCCCCTGCTCTCACGATGCTGATAAAATACCTGTGGCTTTTCCACAATCGTATCTGCCAAATATATTTCATGATCATTGTTTGTCTCTCATTTTCCAAAATCTCCTTGCACTCTCTATACTTCTGAAGGGCTTCACCTGATTTTATTGCACTGCATTTTCTTTATCAAACTCACGATGTCACTTGATCAGTATTCCCTGGACTTGCTGTCTTTGCTATTCACTCTTCAAGGAGCACACTGGCCCTGCGTTCTCGCTGCATCACTTTAAAATACTCCACTTTCCTAATATGGACCCAACTGCAGGGAGTTCCTCCCTGTCTCTGTTTGCCAGATCATCTCTAATGATCGCAATATTGACAGGAGACTCAGTTGTGAGGGGGATAAACAGGAGACTGTGTGTCTGCAGCAGTGACCCCAGAATGGTGTGCTGCTTCCCGGGTCCCAGGGTCAAGGATGTCTCTGAGCAGTTACTGAAGGTGGAGGCTGAACAGCCAGAGGTCATTCTGCACATCAATCCACATGATAGTGGTAGACAAAGGGATAGGCACCTGTCAAATGAGTACAGGGAGTTAGGTAGGAAGTTAAAAACGCAGGATATTGACATTAATAATCTCCAGATTACTCCCAGTGCCACGTGCCCGTGAGGATAGAAATAGAAAGATAGGCCGGATGGATGTGTGGCTGAAGAGCTGGTATAGTGGGCTGGGTTTTCACTTCTTTGGTCATTGGGATCTCTTCTGGGGTAGAGATGACCTGTACAAAGGGGATCGTTTGCACTTGAAGCAGAGGGGCACCAGTATCCCAGAAGGAGATTTGCTCGTGTTACCCTGGAGGATTTAAACTAGTTTGGCAGGGAATTGTGACTCTGAGTAAGAGAGGGACTATCAAAAAGTCAGGGGAAATACATCAGCCATCCAGAGCAAGTTTCCTATTCAGGATATCCAGGGGCACAGTCGAGGGAGGGAAAAGACATCTGGTTTAAAGAGCATTTATTTCAACACATGAGGACTGACTGGTAAGGCAGATGAACTCAGACCATGGATTGGCTCTGGGGACTGGGATATTACAGCCATAACAGAAACATGGCTGAGAGAAGAGCAGGAACATGGATGAGAGAAGAGCAGGACTGGCAGCTCAGTGTTCCATGATACAAAAACTACAGGCGTGACAGAAGGACAAGTCAGTGAGGAGGGGAGTTGTCCTTTTGATGAGGAAGGACATAACAACAGTGCTTAGAGACAATACTGTTAAACAGTCATCAAATGAGGCCATATATTTAAAAGTTAGAAACAAAAACGGGATGGTCAGTCTGCTGGGATCGTGTTCTAGACCCTCAAGTAGTTAGCAGGGACGAGAGGAGCAAAAGTGTCGTGCGTTTGCAGGTACCTGTAAAAATAATAGAGTAATATTGGTTGGAGATTTTAACTTCCCTTGGATTGACTCGGTCACCCAGAGTGTAAAAGGCCCGTACTGAGTGGAATTTGTCAAATATGTCTAAGAAAGTTTCCTAAACCAAGACGTAGAGGGTTCTACGCTACTCAGGCGGATACAACACTGGACCTCCCCTCAGAAACCGAAGTCAGGCAAGTGACTGAAGTATCAGTCGAAGAGCACGTTGCGTCCAGCGACCACAACTGTCTTAGTTTTAACATAATTATGGAAAACGATCAGACAGGTCCACAGATTTCGGTCTTAAACTGGAACCGGCCAATATTGGGGCCATTCTGCAGGGTTTGATTGAGTGAAGGTAAAAATCACACAATACCAGGCTATAGTCCAGATGGTTTACAGAGGAACCTCGATTATCTGAACGAGATGGGCGGGCACTATTTCGTTCGGATAATTGATATTCAATTAATCAATTCAATGCCTTTCCTCTGGGGCTCGGAGTTTTCAGTCCAGTCTGCTCCATGTTCAGGTGACTCGGCAGCGGCAAGCCATGAGCGAGCCCCCAAGCCCTGCCAGCCACAAGAACATCCCCGCTCGCCTCAAAACCTATCCAATACTGCCCCCACCCGCCCCTCAACGTTGCCCTCCCACCTGCCCCAAATCCACCCAACACCGACTCCTGCCCCCAAAACCGTCCGACACCCTGCAACCGCCGCCTACCTCCACTTCCCAAACACGTTCGACATCACCCTCAGCCCGTCCCCAAACCAGTCCAACACCGCCCCCTGCCCTTCACTCACACCGTCCAATCCATGTCCACGCCCGTGCCCCCGTAATGTTACCCAGGTAAGCGGATAGTGAAGAAGGTGTTTGGTATGCTTTCTTTTATTGGTCAGAGTATTGGTTATAGGAGTTTGGAGGTCAGTTTGCAGCTGTACAGCACGCTCGTTAGGACACTTTTTGAATATTGCATGGTCTTTTCCTCTTGGAAAGGTCTTTTTCCTCTTGGAAGGACGTTGTGAAACTTGGAAGTGTTCAAAGAAGATTTACAAGCATGTTGCCAGGGTTAGACGATTTGAGCTATAGGGAGCGGCTGAAAAGACTGTGACTCTTTTCCCTGGAGCGTCAGAGGCTGAGGGGTGACATTCTTGAGGTTTATAAAATCATGCGGGGCATGGATAGGATAAACAGACAAAGTATTTTCCCTGGGGTGGGGGAGTCCTGAACTAGAAGGCATAGGTTTAGGGTGAGAGATTAAAGATTTAACAGGGACCTAAGAGGAAACCTTTTCACGCAGAGTGTGTTGTATGTATGAAATGTACTGCCAGAGGAAGTGGTGGAGGCTGGTACAATTGCAGCATTCAAAAGGCATCTGGATTGGTATATGAATTTTAAAAATGGTTTAGTGAGATATGGGACAAGTGCTGGTAGATGGGACGAGATTAGGAAAGGATATCTGGTCGACGTGGACGAGTTGGACCGAAGGGTCCGTTTATGTGCTGTACATCTCTCGGACTCTCAGGCTCTAAATGGTTACCACTGTTCATTTACAGACTGACATTTCAGTCTGTTTCCCCTCTTTACCTTGGTCAGTTCTCTCTCAAAATCATGTAAATGGATTTGTTACTGATGGTTGGGTGTGCTTTATGGTCACTTTAAATTGTCATAATCTCTTTGAATTCCGGTATGATTTCTTGGAGGATCTCGGTGTGATATGACTCATTCATTCAGCTTCATCACCCAACGGTCGATCTGAGATAGTTACATCCCTAGCAATTTGCACAATGTGTTATTCAAAGAAACACTGACAAAAACATTCAAGGAGGATCTCGGATAATATCACACTTGCCAATGTGTCTGCCCCAGATTATACAAAGATTGAAGTCTCCCAAAATTATCACACCAACTTTGCTACTAATTGTATTGAATTCCTGTTTAATGCAGGGATGAGCAATGAAATACTGTTAGGCAGCATAAAACTGTTCTCCAACTTGTGTTTTTGACACGTAGCACACAGAATTTGCATTCAGGCTGATTCAGCTGCATAATCTGAAGCCAAATACTTTCTCTGTTATACCTTTGTTATCCATTAGTGTCAGGGTTCCCATCTTGCTTTTCCATCCTGCCTGAGATCCTGTAAGGTTGTTTACCATTGAATATTTATGTTCAACCTTTGTTCACTCTGTAATCACGTCTCTTTGCTGACTGAATCTCATTTATCTCTGTGTCACAAGTCTATTACCTTACTGAAGATACTTTGGCAATTCCTGAAAAAAAAATATAATTTACGTTTTCCTACAATTTCCTATCACAATCCTATTCAGTGATGTATATTTTTAGTTAACTCTGTCCCTTCCTGTTCCTTTCTGCTTGTCTTCAGCCACATCTCCGTGCTGTTCCGAGGTTTCACGTTTGCTCTTTGGATTTGGAAAGCTCCTTTCACCTGAACCCTTTCCCTGCATCATCTCTGTCAGTTTAAAGCCCTGTGCATAAACCTACATACATGATTAACCAGGACACTGATCCCAGCAGTGTTGTTTTTAATGCACTCATGGGATGTTGCTGTCTCTGGCTGTTCAGCCACTCATGCCGACCCCCAGCTGCCCTAAAGCTTGCCAGACCATTTCAGAGGGCGGTTGAGAGCCAATCCCATTACTCTAGGTCAGGATTCATACGTAGGCCAGACTAGCAGCCGATAACAGATTTCCTTCTTTAAAGGATATTAAGTAGTCAGATGGTTATCCCTGACACCGGCATTAAATTCTGCATGAACAGTCTAGCGAGAGAAACACTGGGCCATTGCCTGGCCAACTGATTCTTCCCTCATCCCTGAGTACTGATCCCAGTGCACCATGAATCAATACCCTTCGTCCTGACTGTGATTTGATCCTGATACCTTCCTGCACTCTGGTGATATCACTCATTATCTCTCCATGTGGTATCCCTCACTGTGTGGGTCTAATTGCTGCCTCTGTCAGCACCTCTTGCTCTTGCAGGTACTCCAGATCCTGAGCCAACAGAGTTCTCCATTCCAGAGAGAAGCAGCAGCACAGGCCAGGGATGAAGATTGGGATTTTCCAGATCTCTGTGGGACCCAGTATCATTCTCCATGTGTAACTCTCACTGCATCAGTCTGATTTACCATTCTGTCTATTTCTCTGTCTCATGTAGGTACTGAGTATATTTCTGACTCAGCAGAATTCCCAACTCCTGTCTCGTCTATCATCACATTGAAGACGGTTGGTCAGCCAGAGCGATGGAGAGTGAGATCTGGAGCCTTCAGTAAATCCTGCAGCGAGGTAAGATCACTCACAGTGACCAGAGCAGAGTGTATTTAAGGGATGGAACTTTGGTCCAAAAGACATGACATAGATACAGTATTGAAGGGTAAACACAGAGCACGGTGGTCCCAGGCTCAATCCCCACCCTCTTGTGAGAGGATTACTTTCAGCTCTACTGTACTGAGCCTTCCTGAGACAGCATCGGGAGTTCACAGTAATTCATCCAGGCATGTGCTGTCTTAGTGAGCATCAGGAAACAGATGGGAAAGCAGGCCTCCCTCAAGGGGTTAATATTAAAACCTGGGATCTTTCTGTTCTCTGCTACCCCTCTCTCACTGTTCCTTGTCATGTGATAGTGTCATACAGCAAGGAAACATACCTTTCGGCCCAACTTATCTACACCAGCGTCTTGAATGATTGTAATTCCGAGAAACTTTCCTATTTCTGTAACCTCCACCCTTCCCATAATCCTGCTGTATATTTGAAACATACTCCAATGTTGACGTCTCTCCCTATTTGTAAGTTGCTCCTGTCTTGATAACATGTCCAATCTCAATAATTTATCCTGCAGTCAGTGCAATGATCCCTAATTCTGTAGTTTTGTACAATACCTACAGTCCACCCTGTCTTATTAAAATTCTCCAGACCGGACCAAAATACCCACCTATGTACATTCCCCAAGCCCCAAGAGAACATGATATCACTGTAACCTTTTGCAGGCCCGATCACATTCCTGCATCCTGGCCTATAGCACCACACGACCTCAGGAAACATCTCCCATCCCTACCGAGCTCCTTATCTGGATAAACACCTCCAGACCCTTTTCCAGCTGCAACAGCACTCCACATCTTTGTTTGCTTCTTCACTCCCTACAGCCCTCTCAGCACCTCAAACACTCTCTGTTTGTGTAATTCTGCAATTTGGGGCAGCACGGTGGCTCAGTGGTGAGCAATGGTGCCTCACAGCACCAGGGGCCCAGGTTCGATTCTAGCGTTGAGTGACTGTGTGGAATTTGCATATTCTACCCGTGTCTGCGTGGGTTTCCTCCGGGTTCTCAGGTTTCCTCCCACAGTCCAAAGATGTGCAGGTCAGGTGAATTGGCTATTCTAAATTTCCCAAAGGGTAAGTTGCATTAATCAGAGGGAGATGGGCCTGGATAGGTTATTCTTCGGCGGGTTCATGTGAACTTGTTCAGCCGAATTGCCTGTTTCCATGCTGTGGGTCATCTAATCTAAATTCTCCCTCTGTGTTTCATATTACTCTTGCTAAAAATAATCCCTTTGTCCATAAACAGTCCCAAACCTCCCCCCCCCAAACCTTCGAGTCTGTGTGAACTCCCACAGCTCCAATATCTCTCCTTATCTTTGCAACTTCTTCCAGTCCTGAAAGCTTCTGAAAATGTGGAGATCTTACAATCATCCCTATCTGCGTAATCCTCTCAGGTCCCTGTAGCACTCCCGAGCTGTCGAACCCACTCCCATGCTTGTGACTTTCTCAATCCAGTTCCTACAAGACTCACTATCTCTGTAACATCCTCCCGTCGCTATCACACATCCTGTCGATGTAAGTTCCTCTAGTCTGTCCATTCATTTTATCATTTTCATAATCTTCTCCAGCTCTTACCCCCATCTATGCAAACGTTACCCTCCCCTATAACCATCCCGAAAGCAGAATTCTCCTCCAGTGTGTGCAATGCACCCTGTGGTCGTATCTCCAGGCTCTATTGCTGTTCCTGTCTCTGTGAGCTCTGGCAGACTGTCCAGCTTTCCGGTCTATATACTTTCCAGAACCTCAGCATCCGACAACAACAGATGTCTTCATTCACTACACCTTTAAGTATCTCTGTTTGTCCCTCAATTCTGTACGACTCTCTTAATCTCTAAATAACACCATTCTAAAAAGTAGTCTCTGTCTGTAAACTGTCCCCATCCAACACTGAGAAGCCTTACTTCCCTTTTTATCACCTGTAGTCCCTTCAGATTACCCTGTATCTTCCCTGACTCCATTGAATACAGCTCATGTTCTAACACCTCTAGCACATATATTATCCCCCATCTCTGTGATATTCTTCAGTTCCTGCAATTCTCATTTATTATCCCCACAGCTTCCAATCATCCTAATCAATATAAGGTTATTGATCCCCTGCTGATTTGGAAAATGTGGTGCTGGAAAAACACAGCAGGCCAGGCAGCATCCGAGGAATCCTGAAGAAGGGCTTATGACCGAAACGTCGATTCTCCTGTTCCTCGGATGCTGCCTGGCCTGCTGTGTTTTTCCAGCACCACATTATTCAACTCTGGTCTCCACCATCTGCAGTCCTCACTTTCTCCTATTGATCCCCTGCTGCATGTTTAACACCTGTAGCAGCCTCCCACTCCTCAATGCATCCTGTCGCTGTAACCTCCTCAAATACTATATCTCACTGTCTTTGTAATATCTTGCAGTATCTGCAACCCTGTTGATTTCTTTAACCTCCTCCAGAACAGCACTCCACATCTCAGTGTAACTGATGGGAATGCTGCAAATCTGCTTTCACAGTCCTCCCTAGCTCTCTGAACTCCTGCAGCCCTGTAACACTCAGCATCTCTGGCCCCTCCAATCGCTACAATTCCACCTGGCTGTGAAAACTCATCCAGCCCCTTCAACCCTCCCTCTCTCACTCACTCCTGCAGCTCCAACTCTTATCCATGTCAATGTAGTCTCCAGCACCAACAATCCTGACATCTCTATAAACTCCTCCAGCTCCAACTACCATCCCTACCTGTCTACTCTCCAGTGCCTACAACCGTCCCCATTTCTGTAAGCCCTGCAGCTCCAACTACCATCCATTTCAGTGTAATCTCCAGTCCCTCCAATCCTCCCCTCTATAAAATCCCGCAGATTCAATTACCACTCATATCTGTGTAATATCCAGTCCCCACAACCCTCCCAGTTTCTGTATCTCCTGTAACTCCAACTGTTGCCCCTATCTGTGTAATCTCTAGAACCTATATTCCTCCCTATCAATGTAACTCCTTCTGGACTGATTTCCCTGTACCTCTCCATGACATCTTTCAGCCCGACAACCTATCAGATCTCTAACCACCAACAGTGATTTCAAACCATCGAACTCTGTGACATCATCCAGTCTCTACAATCCAGTTATTTTCTGAAGCTTGCCTAATTCCATGGGTTTCTAAGCGTGCAGTTATCATTTCTGGCTTATCGTTTACCATGCATTCCCCTTTATCTCCGGTTACAAATCCTCGCAAAGGGGAACCAGCATATCAGAACCGAACTGCAAGAACATAGGAATCTTAGGTTAGCAATAAATTTGCCTCATTTTCTAAATTCTAATGAGATCAAGTTCAACCTTCTCAATCTTTTCTCATCAATATCGCTCAATTCTGAGGATCAGTCTGGTAAATCTTATCAGGACAGCCTCCAATGCAAGAATATTCTCCCCCGACATAGGGGACCAAATCTGTTCACAGTATTCTCAGTGTGGCTTTACTGAAGGCCTTTGTAGTTGTTACAAACTTTCTTTTTTTGATTTTCCATTACCTTGGGAGTCAGTCCCAGCATTCCATTTGCCTTCTCTATGACCTGCTGACCCTGTGTATCACCTTTATGAGATTTATACACAAAGATTCCCAAGTTACTCTGTGGTGTAGCTTTCTGCAGTCGTTCTGATACCAAGAGGTGACAGTAATAATCAGGAAAGTGCTGGAATGCATGGTAAACGCTAAGCCCGAAATGATAACTGCACACTGAGAAACCCATGAAATGAGGACCATCCATAAGACCATCACATATAGGGTGGAGTTAGGCCATTCGGTCCATCGAGTCTGCGACACCATTTGATTCTGGCTGAATTGTTTTTCAACCACATTCTCTCACTTACTCCCTGTAACCCTTGATCTCCTTACTCACCAAGAGCCTAGCTATCTCGGAGTTAAATGCACTGAATTACTCACCTCCACATCCCCCCCCCCCCCCCATCACCCTCTGGCTGAATAAATTCCTCCACATCTCCATTCTAAAGGGTCGTCCATTCACTCTGAAGCTATGCCCTTGGCCCGTAGCCTATCCTGCTCGTAGAGATATCTTCCCCACGTCCACTCCATTCAGGCCCCTCTGTATTCTGTAAGTGTGAATGAGATTCTGCTGCTGCATCTGAAACTTCATCAAGTGCAGACCCAGAGACCTCACCTGCTCCTCACATGACACGAATTTCATCCCTGGGATCTTTCTTGGAAACCCATTTCTCATACCCCTTCACATCCTTTGTCCAGACTCTGAATGAATAACGTATAGAGTGTCGTCCCAACACTGACCCATGCGGAGCTCCCGATAAGCAGTTGCCATCGTGAAAAATACTCAGACAAATCCTCTATTCATGTACAACATATTGTTCTGAAACGGAAATTTCATTTCACACACTTGGCTGGATTTATGTTTCTGTCTGGCTGGAAACAGCAGAGTTTCACCATTACCTTCCCATCTGTAATTCCCTGAAGAAGGTGATGGTGAGCTGCCTTCCTGACCCATTGCAGTCCTTTGGGTGTAGGAACAGACACAGTGCTGGGAGGATTGAGCGTGGCTTGGAAGGCACCTTGGAAATGCTGGTGTTCCCATGCACCAGGAACTCCTGTCTTTCCAGGTTATAGTGGTTCCGGGTTTGTGAAGTGCTGTTGGAAGTGCCTTCCTGAGTGACCTCAGTGCTACTTGTAGATCTTTTATTTCTTCATTCATTCATGAACATGAGCATTGTTGGCTGAGCCAAAATTTATTGTTGATTTGGAGTTGTCCCTGAGAAGGTGGTGGTGAGCTGCCTTCCTGAGCCACTGCACCAGCCGTTGGAACTGTTGTTATCTGTGTACCCTCCAGCAGGCGCTCCAACACTCCTCATGTCTGTAACTGCATACAGACAATGCAGCTCTCGGTTTTATATCTGACTTCCTCCCCAACTTATAACTCTTATAGATCCTCACAATATCTCACCTCCTCCATTCCCATCCGTGCGTGAGATCGCTAAAATTTCTTTATTCTTGTTTAAACGTCTGATCACCTAAAATCTCTCCCGTTCTAAATTTGTAAACTTTCAGCTTCTGTAACTCTCCATATTACTGTAATCAATGACAGCACAGGTTCCCTTCCTAAATCTCTATAATTACAATAGTTGCATGTGCTAAATTGGCAATTGTCTTCTTCCTTCTCCATCTCAGGACTTCCAGCCCCTACAATCCCACTATTTAGAATGCTCCCATTCTCTGCACCTCCTCATGTCCTGAGGGTCCTTGAACACCACCAGTGAGCCAAAAGTTTATATTCCGCCCATTTACTGCAAGTCGTCTAACTCGGTAACATCCAACAGTCTCCAGTTCCATACAACACTTGCTGACTGGCAATTTGCAACTGTTGAAGTCTATACATCTCTGTAAGCAGCACAGAAAAAGCCCTTTGGGCTCTAAAAAGCTCCGTTGTGAACAAGCCACCATCTCTCTATTTCCTTTGCCTTCTTCAGTGTCTGCAACATTCGCTGTGTCTTCCAGTAACGTTCTTGAGTTGCTGCAGGTCTGCCTAGCTCCCCGGATAACCTGTTACATCCCATACAGCTCGGTCAATCACTGTAACACCCTTTTCTCTGTCTAATCCTCGTCTTTTCCACTGTCTTCCAGGCACAACAACGATCCTGGAAGAGATCAGTGCGGAATGGGATGTTGGAAATCACAATACCTGGGAGTCACAATGTCACAAAGAACCTGAGAGAGAGCAGCACGGAGCGGGAGAATATAAATCAGCAGTGAGGATCGGGGCCGACTGGGCCTTGGAGTTGGAGCAACAGCAGAACAGGAGGCTCGAAATCAGCACCGAGTCACAGAGGCAGTGACCATGTGAAGGGGCACCCTGGAGCAGGAGCTTGAGGCTCACTCCTAGGAGTTACAGATGAACCAAAGTGGGAGGATATAAATCAGCACTGAGGATCGAGGCCTAGTCGTGCCTAGGAGTCCCAGAGACGGTGACCCTGTGAGGGAGCAGATTGGAGTGGGAGCTGGAGGAATACATGTCCCTGGGAGTCACAGAGACGGTGACCCTGTGAGGGAGCAGAGTGGACTGGGAGCCAGAGGATTACACGTACCTGGGAGTCACAGAAACGGTGATCCTGTGAGGGAGCAGAGTGTAGTGGGAGCTGTAGTATTACACGTACCTGGGAGTCACAGAGACGGTGACCCTGTGAAGGAGCAGAGTGGAGTGGGAGATGGAGGATGACACGTACCTGGGAGTCAAAGTGACGATGACCCAGTGAGGGAGCAGATTGGAGTGGAAGCTGGAGGAATACATGTCCCTGGGAGTCACAGAGACGGTGACACTGTGAAGGGGCAGAGTGGAGTGGAAGCTGGAGGATTACACGTACCTGGGAGTCACAGTGATAACCTTCTGCTGCTGGGACCTGCCTGCACTGAGTTTGACAGAAATGCAAGAGCCATCACCGAAAAGGCTGTATGTTCATTGGCTGATAATAAACCATTATTAGTGACTGCCATATAATTGCTGTAAGTCAGCAAATTTATTTTTTAACTTATAAAGTAAGGATTGAACTCCAAAATAAGAGGGAGAAGTGAAATTCTGAGCCAATATAATAAATTACCCTCAGTAAGCCACAGTTGAATAAAGGACTGAACTATATTATGATGTCCCTGATATTAACTTCATTCTAAGTGATTAACTAAGTTACTCTAGACATGTTGCATTTTCGGACATGGCAAGACATATTTGTCAGATGGAAAATGTGTACTGTTACATTGGAAAGTCATGGCCCCTACTCGAGTCCTAGATGAACACGGGGTCTTGGAGGTCAGACAGTGACGAGAGACTCTGTGATGCTGAGAGTTATGGGGATAGCACGCACACATAGCAAATCACCCTGCAGGCATGACAGTCTGGAATAAGTCAGGGATGGGGACTCGGCAATCGAAGAGAAACAGCCAGGGAATCCAGGAATATCCTGATATCACCCTCCCAATTCAGTTTCCCAGTTTGGAACCTGGTGAATTTGCAGCCTGATCGGGGAGGACAGTCAGAACCATGTCTGTGGTACCACCAGCAGCCTGACTGGAGAGGAGGGGAGGGAGAAGGAATGAGGAGCAATAGGCACAGGAGAGTCAGGAAACTGGTGATGGTGTCAGCGTTTCTGTAATTCCAGGATAGTGGGGTTAAGAACGTCACTGTGTCTGCAGGACATTCGTCTGGGGGACAGTGAGCAGTCAAAGGTCATGTCCAGGTTGGTAGGAATTACCTGGGTAGGAAGGGTGAAGTGGTCTGGGTATCAGAATTTAGGGAGCTCGGTGAATGGTTAGCAAGCAGGGCATCAAATGTAGCAATCCCCGGAATACTCCCAGTGCCGTGTCCAGTGAGAGCAGAACTCGGAGTTTTAGGTAGATGAGAGTGTGACTGGAACGATGGTGCAGCAGGAAGGGCTTCAGATTCCTGGGATATTGGGGTTTGTTCTGGGGAAAGCAGCAACTGTACAAGCTGTATGGGCGAACGTGACAGAGATGGGACGGAATTCCTTCTGAGGTATTTGGGAGGGATTGAAAATAACTTGGCGTAGGTATGGGATCCATAAAGGAATAGTAGAGGAGACTACCAGGATTCTCAAAATATGGGAGATGCAGTTGGTACTAATTTACAACAACAAGTTTAACAGTGGAAGATGGGTTGAGAAATAAAGCTTTAATCTGAGGTCGTCTGCATGAACATAAATAGTTGGGGTGTGGAGATTTCCAGATGCAGATTGGTGTGTGGAAATCTGATATACTGATCACCTGGCTCAAGGAATGGCAGGCCTTGGTGTTAAATATTGCTGGGTATAAAGAATTCCAAAATGATAGAAGGGAAGGGAAAGGATGAAGGTAGAAGTATTAGTTTAGACTAGCGTTAGTTAAGGAGTCCAAGCGAAAGAGGATCCGTCCAAGGACAGAATGAATTTGGCTGGAGGTACAGAACAAAAATTGTACAATTAAACTGTGAGGTACAGTCTGTCGGCCAGCAATCATTGGAAAGGGTGGAGAGAATAAATATGCAGGTTCATTTGAGAGCGATGACAATAGTACAGATTAGTTATACTGATAAACTTAATTTATCCAGATATTGACTCGGTTATTGGTGGTGCATGGTCATGAGGGGCCAGTATCCCTGGAATACATGGAGGAGAGCTCACTTCAGGAATATGTGTCCAGCCCAAGAGAGCATGTACTGTTGGACCTGGTCCTTGGGAAAAGGTGGGGCAACTGGATCCAATGTCAGTAGGGGAACGTTTTGGGGAGCAGCGATCATTTTTATTCTAAAGTTCAGGATGATGGTAAAGAATGATATGCAATAATTGAGAGTGAGAAACATTAGTTGACTGAGAGCAGCCTTCAATGGGGCAAGAATAAAGCTGGGAACTTTTCAACAAGGCCAGTGAAACGGGAGCTTTAAATAGTGTGAACCAGGTCAGATTTGGCTGGGATTATGGAGATGGGGCTGCAGTGTGACCACGACTGAGAACTGAATAATCAAAGGTTTTCCCGATTTCTACAGGAAGGACAAATAGGCCAACACAGTGAAGTAGCATTGTGTATAAAGGATGGGATCAGTATGATTGTGATGCTAATCAATTCACACACTGCTCCCTCCTGCCCTCTCACTTCATCCCTGCGTATTGATCCTATCAGATATTGGTAACCTTTGAAAACTTCAGAAAATAGCACAGTATAGAGGAGATCACTCTGTGCACTCTCTGCATTGGACAAGATGTAACGTTGTTTTTTAAAGCCCAATTCTGTCTCCCCGGATACTGTAGGACTTTGGGTGCAGATCCCGGCACCTTTTTAACATGATTTGAGAGTTTCTGCATCTACTCCACTTCCATGTGTGACTCCCAGATCCCGACCATACTCTGGGTGAAATAACAACTTTCCTCACCACTTCTGTAATATTTCAACAAATTACATTAAATATTCACCGCTGGTAACTGAGCTGTCCAACAACAACAATATGTTGTCTCCTTTTCTACCCAGGTCCCTGACAATATATGCACCCCAATCAAATCTCCTCTCAGCACCATCCCCTCCAATCTTTCCACATAACTGCACTTCCACTGTCACAGGTTGGAGAATCTCCTCTGTACCCTCTCCAGTCCAATTCCATCCTTCCATGTGATGGGGTGACCAGAACTGCACACAGTCCCCAAGCTGTGACTGAACTCATTATTTATACAGTTCCTGCATACGTTTCCTGCTCTGAAATTCTGCACTTTGACTGATAGAGGAAATGGTGCCATTTGCTCATTAACGAGATTATTGGTGTTTCCAGCTTCCTGAATTTACATGCCCACACTGACCATATTCTCATTTATTGTGCATTCCTCTCTGTTGTTGATGTCCCCAAATGCCTTGCCTTTCACTTCTCTGGGTTGTTTGTTCCATTCACCTGGACTGCATAGTTTCTGTTTTTAGAAAGTCTGCCATGGGATCTCTCGTCCAATCCAAATAAGTCACACACGGTTACAGGTTACTGCCTCAGACCGATACAGTCAGATTAATTACACACGATCTTCCTTGAACAAATCCAGACCGACTGTCCTGGAGTCCCTGGGACATCCTCAGTGACCGTTTATCCACTATCTCAGATTCCAGGCTCGACATTTTCAGTCAGTCCCTTGCTTCACATTAAACAAAGCTGCGGTATTAGCTGTTCTCCAATCCTCCGGCACCATTCCTGCATGCAGTGAGGATTAGATAATGGGGGTAACTATAAGGCAGGGAATTTTAGCCGGCTCCTTTTAACAGTCTGGAACATTGTGTTACCCCTATTTTAAGGATTTGAATCTCCTGTAAAATTCTCTACTCCAAGTTGGTGCTCCCAATATTTAACATGCATCCCTATTTTGATTTAGAAAGATAGAGACCTAACCTTATGATTTGGTCAAGTCCCATTTTAGACCAGTTTCATGGAAGATTTCTCTCCACAAGGTGAAGTCCATTTTTTCATGACACCATCCCCAATCTGCCTCATTAACTACCTTCCCTGGCCACGTGGTCTTCCTCTCCTCTGACACTAACGCGATGATTTTCCCCTTCGTCATAATAACTGCCCACTACCTGGATATCCCAGAATGCACTAGCCTCCCTGTTCCAGGGGCCATCTTAAAAAAATGCACTCTTTGATTGTCAAGCCAAAGCTGACCTGGACATGGCAGAGGGGATAAAACTGTGACTTCACTTTGGAGAAACGTCCCTGAGGATCTGGTGGATGTCATGATGCAGAAGAGGGACATTATCTTCCTCCAGGACTGGCAGGGGAGGCCATAGCACCAGACCCTGCCAGCTTCGCCCGAGGTTGACCCCTATGTTAGTGAGGTGCCAGCCTTCTGGGTAGCAGTGTAGCAAGGAGGTCAGTGACCTTCTCCACTCCACCAGGGTAAGTGCGACCATCTGCATTTTGTGACCTCGCCCTCACTCTCTCCCTGTTACTGCACCCACATCCCACCAAGGCTCATGTTCTCCCACTCTCACTGAATGCAGTCCCTTCTCTCGGTCTCTCTCTAACCTCTTCTTTGTCCCTCTCCCCAACACTACCTGGTGTCTGTGCTGCCCACTTACTCACTCAGGACATCTCGCTACCTTTCCCCCAGCTGTAAGAGCTGTAACAAAAAATTCCACCTCCCTTAATACCGCTTGGTAATTCTCACATTTCGGAAGGAACCACCCCACACGAGAGCAGAAAGAGCCATGAGGGATAAGGGGTTCCCCAACATTCAGCTCCTCACCCCATCACAGGGAAAGGATCCTGACCCTAACAACCACAAGAGGCTGTCTGACCGTGTCCAAGCTCCCGGACTGGGATCTGAGACTCCCTTGCCTCACTGTGCTGGGAGAAAGTGAGGACTGCAGATGCTGGAGATCAGAGCTGAAAATTTGTTGCTGGAAAAGCGCAACAAGTCAGGCATCATCCAAGGAACAGGAGAATCGACGTTTCGTGCATAAGCCCTTCTTCAGGAATCTGGCACTGTGCTGGGCACCGTGACTGACTGTGGACAATGATACCAAGCTTCCAGGGTTTGTGTCTGTGCGAAACATCAAGACAATACCGCAGGCGGGTGAGCCTGGTAGCTTTGGCTGAGGCGAAACACTGTTGAGGTCAGGGTAAGACAAGGCAATAATTCTGTGAGCATTTAAGTCAGCTCAAAATGACTGTGTACAAACACGGAGTGAGCAGCCCAGAGGGACAGTCCATGAGCTGGGTGTATGTTCCTGAGCACAGTGTCCTTGCAGCAATGAGAGTTGTCAGTGCACCCTGAGCTGCAGCGTTGAAGTACAGAAGCGCACTGTCAGTGAGTCGGAGATGTGCTGGGATGGCATGGTGAGGATGGCATGTGATAGATTCCAGCATTCGTGTGTGTGGAGTACATGCAGTTTCTGTTCGTGCAGTGTCCCCCGAGACGTTGGTGTCCAAGATAGAAGGCTGCAGGAGCAAGGGGCAAGATGGAGTCACCAGTTACCAGCTCTGACGTTCATGTTAAATTCTTCATTTTGTGTTTCCCCGCAGCGGGAGAGAAGATACGAAGCTGCAAATTGATTAGCGGGGATCTACATTAATGTGGCTGTTGATCATCAGTAATCATTCAGTCACCATCTCGCCACTCTCCGATCAAAAATAACAGAATAACTCAGGAACACGCTCTTCGGCCCAGCAATCCTGTTCTGACAAATGATGCCTTCCGTAAGTTAAAAAGAAAGCTTTTGCTATGACGTGTTATATGTCAATATATTCCTTCATTTCCCATCTCTGTGTCAAGATATTTTATCTTCTACTACTCTATCAGTGCATTCCAGGCACTTACACATTCTGTGAGGAAAAGAAACAAACACTTTCTGATCATTTCTCTTTCAAACTTTCCCCCGTTTTCCTAAGACCTATAACCCAGAGTATTTGGTATTTCTACCCTGTGAAAAAGCCTCTAGCTATCCTTCTGTCTCTGCCTTTGAAAATTTGGTAAATGTCTCTCAGGTAGCCCATCAGTCACTGATGTCCAAGTAAAAATCAAACCAAGTTTGTCCAATTTCTTCTTATGGCTAATGCTCTCCAACCCAGACAACATCCTGGTAAAACTTTTTCATACCCTTTCGAACACCTGCACGTTGTTTTGCTGGTGTGGCAACCAATACTGTATACAATATTTCAAATGTGCCCATAATAGATATAGCTGCAACATGACTTGTCAATGTTTATACTGTATGCTCTGATAGATGTCCACAAGCTTGCCATAAGTCTTCTTTCCCACCGTATCCATCCCTGTTGTCACTTTCAGGGGACTATGGAACTGTAACCTGAGATGTCTTCGAATGTTGTTGCTAGCACGAATTTTTCCAACTGCTGTGTATTTCTTTCCTGCAGCCGACCTTCTAAACTGCCTCATCCCGCAATTGTTCACAATAACTTAAATCTACCTTTTCTCTATCCAAGCCTCCAGTTGCTGCATCCTCTGGTATTCATCGTCACGATCCACAACTCCCCTAATCTATTCACAGATGTCCAGTTCCAAAAACACCCTTCCACCACTACTCTATCTTATAAGACCAAACAGTTCTCTATCCATTTTACCAAGAAACCGCTGATACTTTTTGACTCCAACTATTGTATGAGCCTGCCATAAGGAACCATATCAAAGGCCTTACTAAGGTCCATATGGCCAACGTCAAGCCCCATACCCTGATCCATCACCTTTGTCACTTTCTCAAAATATCCAATCAAGTTTCTGAGACATGATCTTCACCACAAAAAGCCATGTTGCCTTTCGTTCGTAAGTTTGTATTTTTCAAAATGTGAGGCAGCTCTATTTCTCAGAACCTCTGATAGTTTCCCTGCCACTGACATAAGGCTTACGACCTGAAATTTTCAGGATTACCCTGCTGCCATTCTTGAACAAGGAAATAATACTTGATATTATGCAGTTCTCTGGAATCTCTCCTGTGACTGAATATTAAAATCCTCTGGAATATCAACATATCCTTCTCTCAACTCACCATACACCAGGTCCTTCTCATTTTGAATACGAATGAAAAGTGTTTGTTACGGACTTCACACGCTTCCTCCCGCTCCACGTCGAAATTCCCATCATTTGTCCTTGAGTGTGCCTACTGTCTCTGGCTACGCTCTTAATCCTGATAAACCAATTTGGGATTTTCCTTCATCCTGTTTGCCAAAGACGTCTCATGGTGCCTTTAACCTCTCCTAACTCCTTGCTTACGTTTTTTTCCTTTTTTTTGTTTCTTGTTGCATTGTTGCTGGGGATAATTACTCACACTGACAGGAGGCATTATTTTTACTGGGGATAATTCCAACCAGGAGAGTAATTCCTCCAGATTCCGAGTAAGTATAATTATACTTGGGCTCATATTGTCACACCCTGTTACATGGTGCCTTCATGTGAAGAGTAATTATGCTCACTGCCCCTTTGAAGTTCAACTCTTTTGAACTGAGCTTGCAATGGGCTCAGGAGCTGAGAGAGACTGGTGAGTCACTAACTGAATGACACTGAGCAGGTTATTGCTTATTGATCCCATTATTACTGACACTTTCCTTCAAATTTCCATGGTAGACCCTACACCGATGGGTCAGAGACTGGCTGGAATACAAGGGCCCTGCTGTTTGTGTACAGGACATACTTGGGCAGTTTATTGGAAGGTGTCAGTGTTCTTGCTGAAATGGATCAGTTTGGTTAGAGATGTGGCAATCTCTGGAGTTAAAACACAGTTTGCAGTGTCTCCAGCCATTTCTTGACATTGTGAGGAGTGAATTGAATTGTCTCAAGGTTGGTGTCTGTGATGCTGGGGCTTACTCAAGGAGGCTGAAATGAATCATCTGCTCAGCCCTTCTGGCTGAAGATTGTTCCAAATGCAGCAGCTTTATTTTGTTTCCCTGATGTGCTGCACTCCCCCGTAACTAGGAATTTCATTGTTGGAGAGCAGCCTCCTCCTTCAATGGTCTCTTTCATTTTCCACTGTCTTTTATAACTACATGTGGCAGGACTGTAAAGTTAGATCTGCACCATTGACTGTGGGATCACTGAGCTCTGTCCAGCACTGGCTGCTTATGCTTCTTAGCATGCAAGTTGGCCTGCTTTGTAGTTGAAGGCAGTAAGATGTTTTCTAGGTTGTCCCCTCATATCTAGGTCTGGCTGGTTCCACTCCCAACATATCCTTCTGTACTCTTCACTGACCCGTTCAAATTCTGTGCCGTTCAGCGCACAGATTGCTACATAAAACGGTGGAAGGCCTACAAAATGAAGATAGCCCCTCCTCCCTATAAGGACTGTTCAGTGACCATTCTTACCAATATATGAAATGGAGAGGTGTGTCTGCAGCAGGCAGATCGGTGACGATGTGGTCACTTATATGTTTCCCTTTTATTGACTGCCCCATAACCTGCCACGGAGCAGCCTAGCAGCCACAGGATCCAGCATCAATGCTGAGCACTGTATTGAATATATTTACACCAATATTGTAAGCATATGCCCCCTTCTGCCTGACTGTTTCCTGTCAGTGGGACAGAGAGTATGGTGATGTTGCCGGAGTCGTAGTCCTGTTCACAGAATCCTGCTTTACAGACAATACCTGAGTGTTGCTTGATTAGTCTGTTTGAAATATATGGCACATCACTTTTACTTTTTATATCATAGAGAGTTGCTATCACTTTATGTCTTACGTATTTGAAAATTAACCAAACATCATTGCTTTTCAGTTATAAATAATTGAAGTGAACAAAATTTAAATTACTAGAGTACACACCTATTTATTATATAACTCAGTGACTGTAGTAAACATCTTCAGATCAGTGAATTTACCACCTTGCATTCAGGAAATCTCCTGCACATGACATTTTTTAAAAACAAAACTTGGATTCAGAAACAGTGCTACCACACCTCACCACTACAATCTGCAAAATACTGACGATCTACTAAATTTGTCCAGGATGCTTCCAAACTTGAGCTGGACTGTTATTCACACTATCCCTTACAATAGAAACAGCCCGAATCAACAAAGAAATGCATGAGACAGCCTGTGCAAAGGACTATCACAGTGCTCCATTCTGGTCTAAATGCACATCAGCATTTGTATAAATGACCTGCCAACAACCATGACATGCAATTTTATCTCTGCTGATGACTTCGAGTGTGTTACCAAAGCTATATAATTCTGCACCTTGGACCCAATCCACCTCAAGATGTTATAAATTTGATGGACTGCTGCAGCACATAGAACATAGAACATAGAACATAGAACAATACAGCACAGAACAGGCCCTTCGGCCCACGATGTTGTGCCGAACTTCTAACCTAGATTAAGTACCCATCCATGTACCTATCCAAATGCCGCTTAAAGGTCGCCAATGATTCCGACTCCACCACTCCCACGGGCAGCGCATTCCATGCCCCCACCACTCTCTGGGTAAAGAACCCACCCCTGACATCTCCCCTATACCTTCCACCCTTCACCTTAAATTTATGTCCCCTTGTAACACTCTGTTGTACCCGGGGAAAAAGTTTCTGACTGTCTACTCTATCTATTCCTCTGATCATCTTATAAACCCCTATCAAGTCACCCCTCATCCTTCGCCGTTCCAACGAGAAAAGGCCGAGAACTCTCAACCTATCCTCGTACGACTTCCTCTCCATTCCAGGCAACATCCTGGTAAATCTTCTCTGCACCCTCTCCAAAGCTTCCACATCTTTCCTAAAGTGAGGCGACCAGAACTGCACACAGTACTCCAACTGTGGCCTAACCAAAGTCCTGTACAGCTGCAACATCACTTCACGACTCTTGAATTCAATCCCTCTGCTAATGAACGATAATACTCCATAGGCCTTCTTACAAACTCTATCCACCTGAGTGGCAACCTTCAAAGATCTATGTACATAGACCCCAAGATCCCTCTGTTCCTCCACCTGACTAAGAACCCTACCATTAACCCTCTATTCCGCATTCTTATTTGTTCTTCCAAAATGGACAACCTCACACTTGGCAGGGTTGAAATCCATCTGCCACTCCTCAGCCCAGCTCTGCATCATATCTAAGTCCCTCTGCAGCCGACAACAGCCCTCCTCACTGTCCACAACTCCACCTATCTTCGTATCATCTGCAAATACATGGGAACACCACCACAAATTCCCCTTCAAGCCACGCATTTGCTTCATTAACTATCCTGTGTCTATGGATTAGATCAGATTCCCTACAGTATGGAATCAGACCATTCAGCCCAAGTCCACACCAACCCTCTGAAGAGTAACCCACCCAGACCCATTCCCCTACCTATATTTACCCTGACTAACACACCTAACACTGTGGGCAATTTAGCATGGCCAATTCACCTGACCTGCACATCTTTGGATTGTGGGAC
>NC_057717.1:6454867-6457339 GCF_004010195.1 Chiloscyllium plagiosum | reverse complement strand
TCCTCAAAGAATTCAATGAGACTTGTAAGGCAAGACCTACCCTTCACAAATTCGTGCTGGCTGTCCCTAATCAAGCAGTGTCTTTCCAGATACTCATAAATCCTATCCCTCAGTACCCTTTCCATTACTTTGCCTACCACAGAAGTAAGACTAACAGGTCTGTAATTCCCGGGGTTATCCCTATTCCCTTTTTTGAACAGGGGCACAACATTCGCTACTCTCCAGTCCCCTGGTACCACCCCCGTTGCCAGTGAAGACGAGAAGATCATTGCTAACGGTACTGCAATTTCCTCTCTTGCTTCCCACATAATCCTAGGATATATCCCGTCAGGCCCGGGGGACTTGTCTATCCTCAAGTTGTTCAAAATGTCCAACACATCTTCCTTTCTAACAGGTATCTCTTCTAGCTTACCAGTCCATTTCACACTCTCCTCTTCTACAATACGGTCCCTCTCGTTCGTAAATACTGAAGAGAAGTACTTGTTCAAGACCTCTCCTATCTCTTCCGACTCAATACACAGTCTCCCACTACTGTCCTTGATCGGACCTACCCTCGTTCTCGTCACATGGCGTCTTACATTGAACCCTCATAAACCATATCGAGTGTACGTCAGCTCCACAATGTCAGTATCCAAACAGTGACCAGACTGAGCATTTAAAAGTTCCTCATTGTGATTTGCTCACTCTTTTCATTATATTCTCATCGTAAACTTGAACAAAACAACTGTCTGTGTTTGGAAACAAATGGAATTTTCTACGTAAATATTTTCTGCATTGCTTTAACCACTAAAAGCAACATTTTATCCCTGAAGATCGTAAAGTCTTTGATTGCTCACTTCGTACAAACCCACCCATTTGTTTTGTTCAAATTTATAACTGGAATATCATCAAAACAATGCACAAATCACAATAAGTAACTTTCAAACCGTGAGTCCAATATCAAATGATTAAGTATAAGGACTTTAAAAATATACAAGTATTTTTCCTTGTATGAGTATTTGTACTAATATACGAACACTATCATTTTTGTGGCAATAATTTAACTGTTTACAAGTCGATACGAGTACATATTTGCTGCTTTTATCTCGCAAGTCAGTAATTTGGATTGTGAATGTAAATGTCTGTGTGATGCTTAGGTATGTAGGCCTTGCCTCTGAAATACTGACAGATTGTTTCTAATAGCATACCCCGACCCCAACGTCAGCTGTTCACAACAAGCAAGGTACTAACTGGACCCAACCAGCCTGTACGCACAAAACTCTCACCTCCCTCTCCATTATTGGTCATGCTTGGACAATATGTTTAATTTTAGTTCATTTTGTTGCTGATTAGGTCAGTATCCATTGCCCATTCTGTCGTTTCCCTTGAAAAGGTGCTGGTGAATTGTTTTCTTGAAATGTTGTCGTCTGTGTGAATAGGCAGACATAATGAGGGAATATCTCGAAACAATAACACTAAATAAACGGTGACGTATTTCTAAACTAGAAGTGGTTTGGACAGAACATGAGTGTGTAATTTTTTCCCATTTATCTGCTCCCCTTGTCCTTCTGATGTCCCTGATTTTGGAAGGTGTAGTGTTCGGATCCTGCGTGAAATTCTGCACATATTGTGTACGGTACACATTGCTGCTACCGAGTGTCGATGGGTTAGGGATGAAGCTGTACTCATCCAGATAAATGATACAGGTAAATCAAACGGTTCGATGTGAAAGAATTCTCACACTGCACTTCCATATCGTCACTCCAACACAGGGACAGTATGGGGTTACACACAGAATAAATGTACACCTACGTTAGCCCTTTCTTATTCCTCGGCAATACTCAGCACTGTGTTGGATATGCTTTAAACCTGCGGCACTGTCTCCATCAAGCAGTGAAGGATAGGTACAGCATGGGGTTAGAAACAGGGTAATGTTCCCACTAAACCAACATGCTTCAAATCTCCAGGCCACGTCCAGCAGGGGGTTAGATATTGATTAATCAGACTCCATATCGTCCTCACTCCAAGAGTCCCAGCCCAGGTACAGCACAGGATAAGATACAAAGTAAAGCACCACGTAAACTGATCTACATCAGGAGCCACCAGAACGGCTTAATCACAACATCCAATACAGATCGAAACTAACGTGGTGCTAATCCAATCGAACACTGTAGGTTAGTTATAGACTGGAGTTAGATAAATATTAAGGATTTGTGGGTGTCACGGTGGCAGAGTGGCACAGTGGCACAGTGGTTAGTACTGCTGCCTCACAGCTCCAGAGACCCGGGTTTCAATTCCCGCCTCAGGCGACTGTCTGTGTGGAGTTTGCACATTCTCCCCGTGTCTGCGTGGGTTTCCTCCGGGTGTTCCGGTTTCCTCCCACAGTCCAAAGGTGTGCAGGTCAGGTGAATTGGCCATGCTAAATTATCCATAATGTTAGGTGAAGGGTTAAATGTATGGGTATGGGTGGGTTGCGCTTCGGCGGGTCGGTGT
>NC_057717.1:6442817-6454367 GCF_004010195.1 Chiloscyllium plagiosum | reverse complement strand
AACGAGGTGGGCGGGCACTATTTCATTCGGATAATTGATTATTCAATTAATCAATTCAATGCTTTTCCTCTGGGGCTCGGAGTTTTCAGCCCAGTCTGCTCCATGTTCAAGTGACTCGGCAGCGGCAAGCCATGAGCGAGCCCCAAGACCTGCCAGCCACAAGAACATCCCTGCTCGCCTCAAAACCCATCCAATACTGCCCTCACCCGCCCCTCAACGTTGCCCCCCCACCTGCCCCAAATCCACCCAACAGCGACCCCTGCCCCAAAACCGTCCGACACCCTCCACCCGCCGTCTGCCTCCACTTCCCAAACACGTTCGACATCACCCTCAGCCCGTCCCCAAACCCGCCCCCTGCCCTTCACTCCCACCGTCCAATCCATGTCCACGCCCGTGCCCCCGTAATGTTACCCAGATAGTGAAGAAGGTGTTTGGTATGCTTTTCTTTATTGGTCAGAGTATTGATTTTAGGAGTTTGGAGGTCAGGTTGCAGCTGTACAGCACGCTGGTTAGGACACTTTTGGAATATTGCATGCATTTCTGGTCTTTTTCCTCTTGAAAGGACGTTGTGAAACTTGCAAGTGTTCAAAGAAGATTTACAAACATGTTGCCAGGGTTAGACGATTTGAGCTATAGGGAGCGGCTGAAAAGACTGTGACTGTTTTCCCTGGAGCGTCAGAGGCTGAGGGGTGACATTTTTGAGGTTTATAAAATCATGAGGGGCATGGATAGGATAAACAGACAAAGTCGTTTCCCTGGGGTGTGGGAGTCCTGAACAAGGGGGCATAGGTTTAGGGTGAGAGATGAAAGATTTAACAGGGACCTAAGAGGAAACCTTTTCACGCAGAGTGTGTTGTATGTATGAAATGTACTGCCAGAGGAAGTGATGGAGGCTGGTCCAATTGCAGCATTAAAAAGGCATCTGGATTGGTATATGAATTTTAAAAATGGTTTAGTGGGATATGGGACAAGTGCTGGTAGATGGGATGAAATTACGAAAGGATATCTGGTCGACGTGGACGAGTTGGACCGAAGGGTCCGTTTATGTGCTGTACGTCTCTCGGACTCTCTGGCTCTAAATGGTTACCACTGTTCATTTACAGACTGACATTTCAGTCTGTTTCCCCTGTTTACCTTGGTCAGTTCTCTCTCAAAATCATGTAAGTGGATTTGTTACTGATGATTGGGTGTGCTTTATGGTCACTTTAAATTGTCATAATCTCTTTGAATTCCGGTATAATTTCTTGGAGGATCTCGATGTGATATTACTCATTCATTCAGCTTCATCACCCAACGGTTGATCTGAGATCGTTACATCCCCAGCTATTTGCACAATGTGTTATTCAAAGAAACACTGACAAAAACATTTAAGGAGGATTTCGGATAATATCACACTTGCCAATGTGTCTGCCCCAATTTATACAAAGATTGAAGTCTCCCAAAATTATCACACCACCTTTGCTACAAATTCTAATGAATTCCTGTTTAATGCAGGGATGAGCAGTGAAATACTGCTAGGCAGCATAAAAACTGTTCTCCTGCTTGTGTTTTTGACACGTTAGCACCCAGAATTTGCATTCAGGATGATTCAGCTGCATAATCTGAAGCCAAATACTTTCTCTGTTATACCTTTGTTATCTATTACTGTCAGGGTTCCCATCTTGCTTTTCCATCCTGCCTGAGATCCTGTAAGGTTGTTTACCGTTGAATATTTATGTTCAACCTTTGTTCACTCTGTAATCACGTCTCTCTGCTGACTGAATCTCATTTATCTCTGTGTCACAAGTCTATTACCTTACTGAAGATACATTGGCAATTCCAGACAAAAATTATAATTTACGTTTTCCTACAATTTCCTACCACAATCCTATTCAGTGATGTATATTTTTAGTTCAACTCTGTCCCCTCCTGTTCCTTTCTGCTTGTCTTCAGCCACATCTCCATGCTGTTCTGAGGCTTGACGTTTGCTCTTTGGATTTTCAAAGCTCCTTTCACCTGAACCCTTTCCCTGCATCCTCTCTGTCAGTTTAAAGCCCTGTGCATAAACCTACCTACATGATTAACCAGGACACTGGTCCCAGCAGTGTTGTTTTTAATGCAGTCATGAGATGTTGCTGTCTCTGGCTGTTCAGCCATTCATGCCGACCTCCAGCTGCCCGAAAGCTTGCCAGACAATTTCAGAGGGCAGTTGAGAGCCAATCCCATTACTCTAGGTCAGGATTCATACGTAGGCCAGATTGGCAGCCCATAACAGATTTCCTTCTTTAAAGGATATTAAGTAGTCAGATGGTTATCCCTGACACCGGCATTAAATTCTGGATGAACAGTCTAGCGAGAGAAACACTGGGCCATTGCCTGGCCCACTGAATCCTCCCTCATCCCTGAGGACTGATCCCAGTGCACCATGAATCAATACCCTTCGTCCTGACTGTGGTTTGATCCTGATACCTTCCTGCACTCTGGTGATATCACTCAATATCTCTCCATGTGGTATCCCTCACTGTGAGGGTCTAATTACTGCCTCTGTCAGCACCTCTCGCTCTTGCAGTTACTCCAGATCCTGAGCCAAAAGAATTCTCCATTCCAGAGAGAAGCAGCAGCACAGGCCAGGGATGGAGACTGGGATTTTCCAGATCTCTGTAGGACTCAGTATCATTCTCCATGTGTAACCCTCACTGCATCAGTCTGATTTAACATTCTGTCTATTTCTCTGTCTCATGTAGGTACTGAGTATATTCCTGTCTCAGCAGAATTCCCAACTCCTGTCTCGTCTATCATCACACTGAAGACGGTTGGTCAGCCAGAGCGATGGAGAGTGAGATCTGGAGTCTACAGTAAATCCTGCAGCGAGGTAAGATCACTCACAGTGACCAAAGCAGAGTTTATTTAAGGGATGGAACTTTGGTCCAGATAACATGACATAGATACAGTATTGAGGGTAAACACAGTGCACGGTGGTCCCAGGCTCAATCCCCACCCTCTTGTGAGAGATTAATTTCAGATCTACTGTACTGAGCCTTCCTGAGACAGCATCGGGAGTTCACAGTAATTCATCCAGGCATGTACTGTCTTAGTGAGCATCAGTAAACAGATGGGAAAGCAGGCCTCCCTCAAGGGGTTAGTAATTAAAACCTGGGATCTTTCTGTTCTCCGATACCCCTCTCACACTGTCGCTTGTCGTGTGATAGTGTCATACAGCAAGGAAACATACCTTTCTGCCCACCTCATCTACAGCAGCGTCTGAATGCTTGTAATTCCCAGAAAAATTCCTATTTCTGTAACCTCCACCCCTCCCATAATCCTGCTGTATATTTGAAACATACTCCAATGTTGACGTCTCTCCCTATTTGTAAGTTGCTCCTGTCTCGTTAACATGTCCAATCTCAATAATCTTATCCTACACTCAGTACAATGACCCCTAATTCTGTAGTTTTGCACAATAACTACAGTCCACCCTGTTTCTATAAAATCCTCCAGCCTGGACCACAATACCCACCTGTATAACTTCCTCAAGCCCCAAGACAACATGATATGACTGTAACATTCTGCAGGCCCTGTCACACTCCTGCATCCTGGCCTATAGCACCACACGACCTCAGGAAACTTCTCCCATCCCTACCGAGCTCCTTATCTGGATAAACACCTCCAGACCCTTTTCCAGCCGCAACAGCACTCCACATCTCTGTTTGCTCCTCCACTCCCTTCAGCCCTCCCAGCACCTCAAACACTCTCTCTTTGTGTACTTCTGCAATTTGGGGCAGCACGGTGGATCAGTGGTGAGCAATGGTGCCTCACAGCGCCAGGGGCCCAGGTTAGATTCTAGTGTTTAGATTAGATTACTAGATTAGATTAGGTTACTTACAGTGTGGAAACAGGCCCTTCGGCCCAACAAGTCCACACCGCCCCGCCGAAGCTCAACCCACCCATCCCCCAAAATGTACCCCTTACCTAACACTACGGGCAATTTAGCATGGCCAATTCACCTGACCTGCACATGTTTGGACTGTGGGAGGAAACCGGACCATCCGGAGGAAACCCATGCAGACACGGGGAGAACGTGCAAACTCCACATAGTCAGTCGCCTGAGGTTGGGTGACTGTGTGGAATTTGCATATTCTCCCCGTGTCTGCGTGGGTTTCCTCCGGGTGCTCCGGTTTCCTCCCACAGTCCAAAGATGTGCAGGTCAGGTGAATTGGCTATTCTAAGTTTCTCAAAGAGTTAGTTGCATTAATCAGAGGGAGATGGTTCTGGATTGGTTATTCTTCGGAGGGTTCGTGTGGACTTGTTCAGCCGAAGTGCCTGTTACCATGCTGTGGGGCATCTAATCTAAAGTCTCCCTCTGTGTTCCATATTACTCTCGCTAAAAATAATCCCTTTATCCATAAACAGTCCCAAACCCCCCAAACCTTCGAGTCTCTGTGAACTTCCACAGCTCCAATATCTCTCCTTATCTTTGCAACTTCTTCCAGTCCTGAAAGCTTCTGAAAATCTGGAGATCTTACAATCATCCCTATCTGCGTAATCCTCTCAGGTCCCTGTAGCACTCCCGAGCTGTAGAACCCACTCCAATACTTGTGACTTTCTCAATCCAGTTCCTACAAGACTCACTATCTCTCTAACATCCTCCTGTCCCTATCACACATCCTGTCAATGTAAGCTCCTCTAGTCTGTCCATCCATTTTATCATCTTCATACTCTTCTCCAGCTCTTACGCCCATCTATGTAAACGTTACCTTCCCCTATAACCAGCCCGAAAGCAGAAACCTCCTCCAGTGTGTGCAATGCACCCTAACTGTGTTCGTGTCTCCAGGCTCTATTGCTGTTCCTGTCTCAAACGTTACCCTCCCCTATAACCATCCCGAAAGCAGAAACCTCCTCCACTGTGTGCAATGCACCCTAACTGTGTTCGTGTCTCCAGGCTCTATTGCTGTTCCTGTCTCTGTAAGCTCTGGCAGACTGTCCAGCTTTCCGGTCCATATACTTTCCAGAACCTCAGCATCCGACAACATCAGATGTCTTCCTTCACTGCACCTTTAAGTATAACTGTTTGTCCCTCAATTCTGTACAACTCTCTTAATCTCTAAATAACACCATTCTAAAAAATACTCTCTGTCTGTGTAAACTGACCCCATCCAACACTGAGAAGCCTTGCTCCCCTTTTAATCACCTGTAGTCTCTTCAGATTACCCTGTATCTTCCCTGACTCCATTGAATACAGCTCATGTTCTAACACCTCTAGCACATATGTTACCCCCCATCTCTGTGATATTCTTCAGTTCCTGCAATTCTCATTTATTATCTCCACAGCTTCCAATCATCCTAATCAATATAAGGTTATTGATCCCCTGCTAATTTGGAAAATGTGGTGCTGGAAAAACACAGCAGGCCAGGCAGCATCCAAAGAAGTGCTTATGCCCGAAACGTAGATTCTCCTGCTCCTCGGATGCTGCCTGCTGTGTTTTTCGAGCACCACATTATTCAACTCTGGTCTCCAGCATCTGCAGTCCTCACTTTCTCCTATTGATCCCCTGCTGCATGTTTAACACGTGTAGCTGCCTCCAACTCCTCAATGCATCCTGTCGCTGTAACCTCCTCAAATAGTATAGCTCACTGTCTTTGTAATATCTTCCAGTATCTGCAACCCTGTTGATTTCTGTAACCTCCTCCAGAACAGCACTGCACATCTCTGTGTAACTGATGGGAATGCTGCAAACCTGCCTTCACAGTCCTCACTAACTCTCTGAACTCCTGCAGCCCTGTAACCCTCAACATCTCTGGCCCCTCCAATCGCTACAATTCTCCCTAGCTGTGAAAACTCATCCAGCCCCTTCAACCCTCCCTATCTCACTCACTCCTGCAGCTCCAACTATTGTCCATGTCAATGTAGTCTCCAGTACCAACAATCCTGACATCTCTATAAAATCCTGCAGCTCCAACTACCATCCATATCTGTGTAATCACCAGTCCCACCAATCCTCCCTCTCTCTATAAAATCCTGCAGATTCAATTACCACTCATATCTGTGTAATATCCAGTCTCCGCAACCCTTCCAGTTTATGTATCTCCTGTAACTCCAACTGCTGCCCTATCTGTGCAATCTCTAGAACCTATATTTCTCCCTTTCAATGTAACTCCTTCTGGACTGATTCCCTGTACCTCTCCATGACATCTTTCAGCCCGACAACCTATCTGATCTCTAACCACCAACAGTGATTTCAAACCACCGAACTCTGTGACATCATCCAGTCTCTACAACCCAGCTTTTTTCTTAAGCTTTCCTAATCCCATGGGTTTCTAAGCGTGCAGTTATCATTTCTGTCTTATCGTTTACCATGCATTCCCCTTTATCTCCGGTTACAGATCCTCGCTTAGGGGAACCAACATATCAGAACCGAACTGCAAGAACATAGGAATCTTAGGTTATCAATAAATTTGCCTCATTTTCTAAATTCTAATGAGATCAAGTTCAACCTTCTCAATCTTTTCTCATCAATATCGCTCAATTCTGAGGATCAGTATGGTAAGTCTTATCAGGACAGACTCCAATGCAAGAATATTCTCCCCCTAGTTAGGGGACCAAATCTGTTCACAGTATTCTCAGTGTGGCTTTACTGAAGGCCTTTGTAGTTGTTAGAAACCTTCTTTTTTAATTCTCCATTCCCTTTGGAGTCAATCCCAACATTCCATTTGCCTTCTCTATGACCTGCTGACCCTGTGTATCACCTTTATTACATTTATACACAAGGATTCCCAAGGTACTCTGTGGTGTAGCTTTCTGCAGTCGTTCTGATACTAAGAGGTGATAGTAATAATCAGGAAAGTGCTGGAATGTATGGTAAACGCCAAGCCAGAAATGACATCTGCACACTTAGAAACCCATGGAATGAGGACCGTACATACGTCCAACATATATAGGGTGGAGTTAGGCCATTCGGTCCATCAAGTCTGCGACAGCATTTGATTCTGGCTGAATTGTTTATCAACCCCATTCTCTCGCCTACTCCCTGTAACCCTTGATCTCCTTACTCACCAAGAGCCTATTTATCTCGGAGTTAAATGCACTGAATTACTAACATCCACATCCACCTCCCCCCTCCCCCCCGAGGCAGTGAGTACCACAGAACCATCACCCTCTGGCTGAATAAATTCCTCCACATCTCTATTCTAAAGGGTCGTCCTTCACTCTGAAGCTATGCCCTTGGCCCCTAGTCTCTCCTGCTAGTAGAAACATCTTCCCCACGTCCACTTCATTCAGGCCCCCCAGTATTCTGTAAGTTTGAATGAGATTCTGCCGCTGCCTCTGAAACTTCATCAAGTGCAGACCCAGAGACTTCATCTGCTCCTCATAAGACACGAACTTCATCCCTGAGATCTTTCTTTGAAACCAATTTCTCATACCCCTTCACATCCTTTGTCCAGACTCTGCGTGAATAACGTGGAGAGTGTAGTCCCAACACTGACCCCTGAGGAGCTCCCCATCACCAGTTCCCATCGTGAAAAAGACCCCTTTCTTCACACTCGCTGCCTTGTGCCAATCAGACAAATCCTCTATCCATGTTCAGCATGTTGTTCTGACAGGGAAATTTCATTTCACACACATTGCTGGATTTATTTTTCTGTCTGGCTGTAAACAGCAGAGTTCCACCATTACCTTCTCATCTGGAATTCCCTGGAGAAGGTGGTGGTGAGCTGCCTTCCTGACCCATTGCAGTCCTTTGGGTGTAGGGACAGACACAGTGCTGGGAGGATGGAGCGTGGCTTGGAAGGCACCTTGGAAATGCTGATGTTCCCATGCACCTGGAGCTCCTGTCCTTCCAGGGTATAGTTGTTCCAGGGTTGTGAAGGGCTGCTGAAAGGGCCTTCCTGAGTGACCTCAGTGCTACTTGTAGATCTTTTATTCCTTCATTCATTCGTGAACATGAACTTTGTTGGCTGAGCCAGCATTTATTGTTGATTTGGAGTTGTCCCTGAGAAGGTGGTGGTGAGCTGCCTTCCTGAGTCACTGCACCAACCGTTGGAACTGTTGTTATCTGGGTATCCTCCAGCAGGCGCTACAATACTCCTCATGTCTGTAACTGTATACAGACAATGCAACTCTCCCTTTTATATCTGACATCTTCCCCGACCTATAACTTTCATAGTTCATCACAATATCTCACCGCTTCCATTCCCATCTGTGCCTGAGATCGCTAAAATTTCTTTATTATTGTTTAAACTTCTGATCACCTATAATTTCTCCCTTTCTAAATTTGTAAACTTTCAGCTTCTGTAACTCTCCATATTACTGTAATCAATGACAGCACAGGCTCTCTTTCTAAATCTCTATAATTAAAATGGTTGCATGTGCTAAATTGGCAATTTTCTTCCTCCTCATCCATCTCAGGACTTCCAGCCCCTACAATCCCATTATTTGGAATGCTCCCATTCTCTGCACCTCCTCATGTCCTGAGGGTCCTTGAACACCAACAGTGCTCCAAAAGTTTATATTCCGCCCATTTACTACAGGTCTTCTAACTCTGTAACATCCAACAACTCCAGTACCATACAACACTTGCTGACTGTTAATTTGCAACTGTTGAAGTCTGCACATCTCTGTTAGCAGCTCAGAAAAAACCCCTTTAAGCTCTAAAAAGCTCCGTTGTGAACAAGCCACCCTCTCTCTATTTCCTTTGCCTTCTTCAGTGTCTGCAAAACTCGCTGTGTCTTCCAGTAACGTTCTTGAGTTGCTGCAGGTCTGCCTAGCTCCCCAGATAACCTGTTCCATCTCATACAGCTCGGTCAATCACTGTAACACCCTCTTCTCTGTCTAATCCTCCTCTTTTCCACTGTCTTCCAGGCAGAACAGCGATTCTTTAAGAGAGCAGTGCGGAATGGGATGTTGTAAATCTCTTTATCTGGGAGTCACAATGTCACAAAGAACCTGAGAGAGAGCAGTACAGAGCGGGAGAATATAAATCAGCAGCGAGGATCGGGGCCGACTGGGACTTGGAGTTGGAGAAACAGCAGAGCAGGAGGCTCAAAATCAGCACCGAGTCACTGAGGCAGTGACCATGTGAAGGGGCATCTTGGAGCAGGAGCTTGAGGCTCACTCCTAGGAGTTACAGAGGCACCAAAGTGGGAGGATATAAATCAGCACTGAGGATCGAGGCCTAGTCGTGCCTGGAAGTCACAGAGACGGTGAAAATGTGGGGGAGCAGGGTGGAGTGGGAGCTGGAGAATTACACGTACCTGGGAATCACAGAGATGGTGACCCTGTGAGGGAGCAGAGTGGAGTGGGAGCTGGAGGATTACACGTACCTGGCAGTCACAGAGACGGTGACGCTGTGAGGGAACAGAGTGGCGAGGGAGCTGGAGGATTACACGTCCCTGGGAGTCACAGTGATAATCTTCTGCTGCTGGGACCTGCCTGCACTGAGTTTGAAAGAAGTGCAAGAGCCAATCACAGAAAAGGCTGTATGTTCATTGGCTGATAATAAATCATTATTAGTGACTGTCATATAATTGTTTTAAGTCAGCAAATTTATTTTTTAACTTATGAAGTAAGGATTGAACTCCGAAACAACAGGGAGAAGTGAAATTCTGAGCCAATATAATAAATTACCCTCAGTAAGCCACAGTTGAATAAGGGACTGAACCATATTATGATGTCCCTGATATTAACTTCATTCTAAGTGTTTAAGTAAGTTACTCTAGACATGTTGCATTTTAGGACAAGGCAAGACATGTTTGTCAGATGGAAAATGTGTACTGTTACATTGGGAACTCATGCCCCCTACTCGTGTCCTAGATGAACACGGGGTCTTGGAGCTCAGACAGTGACTAGAGACTCTGTGATGCTGAGATTTATGGGGATAGCACGCACACATAGCAAATCACCCAGCAGGCATGACAGTCTGGAATAAGTAAGGGATGGGGGACTAGGCAATCAAAGAGAAACAGCCAGGGAATCCAGGAATATCCTGATATCACCCTCCCAATTCAGTTTCCCAGTTTGGAAGCTGATGAAGTTGCTGCCTGCTCAGGGGAGGACAGTCAGAGCCATGTCTGTGGTACCACCAGCAGCCTGACTGTACAGGAGGGGAGGGAGAAGGAAGGAGGAGCAATAGGCACAGGAGTGTCAGGGAACTGGTGATGGTGTCAGCGTTTCTGTAACTCCAGGATAGTGGGGTTAAGAACGTCACTGTGTCTGCAGGACATTCGTCTGGGGGACAGTGAGCAGTCAAAGGTTATGCCCAGGTTGGTAGGAATTACCTGGGTAGGAAGGGTGAAGTTATCTGGGAATCAGAATTTAGGGAGCTCGCTGGATGGTTAGCAAGCAGAGTCTCAAATGTAGCAATCCCTGAAATGCTCCCAGTGCCGTGTACAAGTGAGAACAGGACTCGGGGTTTTAGGTAGATGAGAGCGTGACTGGAACGATGGTGCAGCTGGAAGGGCTTCAGATTCCTGGGTCATTGGGACTGATTCTGGGGAAGGCAGCAACTCTACAAACTGGATGGGCTAACATGAGACAGAGCTGGGACTGAATTCCTTCTGGTGTGTGTGGGTGGAATTGAAAATAACTTGGTGTGTCTATCGGATCCAAAAAGGAATGGTGGAGGAGACTACCAGGATTCTCAAAATAATGGGAGATCCAGTTGGTACTAATTTACAACAACAAGTTTAACAGTGGAAGATGGGTTGATACAGAAAGCCTTAATCTGAGGTAGTCTGCATGAACATAAATACTCGGAGTGTGGGGAAGTCCAGATGCAGATTGCTGTGTGGAAATCTGATATACTGATCACCCAGCGCTGGCTCAAGGAATGGCAGGCCTTTGTGTTAAATATTGCTGGGTATAAAAGATTCCAAAAGATAGAAGGGAAGGGAAAGGATGAAGGTAGAAGTATTAGTTTAAATTAGCGTTAGTTAAGGAGTCCAAGAGAAACAGGATCGTTCAAGGACAGAATGAATTTGGCTGGAGGTACAGAACAAACATTGTACAATTAAACTGTGAGGTACAGTCTGTCGGCGAGCAATCATTGGAAAGGGTGGAGAGAATAAATATGCAGGGTCATTTGAGAGCGATGATAATACTACAGATTAGTTATACTGAGGAACTTAATTTACCCAGATATTGACTCGGTTATTGGTGGTGCAGGGTCATGAGGGGCCAGTATCCCTGGATTACATGGAGGAGAGCTCACTTCAGGAATATGTGTCCAGCCCAAGAGAGCATGTACTGTTGGACCTGATCCTTGGGAAAAGGTGGGGCAAGTGGATCCAATGTCAGTAGGGGAACGATTTGGGGAGCAGCGATCATTTTATTGTAAAGTTCAGGATGATGGTAAAGAATGATATGCAATAATTGAGAGTGAGAAACATTAGTTGACTGAGAGCAGCCTTCAATGGGGCAAGAATAAAGCTGGGAACTTTTCAACAAGGCCAATGAAACGGGAGCTTTAAATAGTGTGAACCAGGTCAGAATCAGCTGGGATTATGGAGATGGGGCTGCAGTGTGATCACGACTGAGAACTGAATAATCAAAGGTTTTCCCGATTTCTACAGGAAGGA
>NC_057717.1:6440551-6441722 GCF_004010195.1 Chiloscyllium plagiosum | reverse complement strand
TACCCTCTCCAGTCCAATTCAATCCTTCCATGTGATGGGGTGACCAGAACTGCACACAGTCCCCAAGCTGTGACTGAACTCATTATTTATACAGTTCCAGCATACGTTTCTTGCTCTGAAATTCTGCACTTTGGCTGATAGAGGAAATGGTGCCATTTGCTCATTAACGAGATTATTGGTGTTTCCAGCTTCCTTAATTTACCTGCCCACACTGACCATATTCTCATATATTGTGCGTTCCTCTCTATTGCAGATGTCCCCAAATGCCTTGCCTTGCACTCCTCTGGGTTGTTTGCTCCATTCACCTGGACCCCATAGTTTCTGTTTTTAAACAGTCTGCCATGGGATCTCTCGTCAAATCCAAATAAGTCACACGCGGTTACAGGTTACTGCCTCAGACCGATACAGTCACATTAATAACACACAATCTTCCTTGAACAAATCCAGACCGACTGTCCTGGAGTCCCTGGGACTTCCTCAGTGACCGTTTATCCACTATCTCAGATTCCAGGCTCGACATTTTCAGTCAGTCCCTTGCTTCACATTAAACAAAGCTGCGGTATTAGCTGTTCTCCAATCCTCCGGCACCATTCCTGCATGCAGTGAGGATTGGATAATGGGGGTAACTATAAGGCAGGGAATTTTAGCCGGCTCCTTTTAGCAGTCTGGAACATTGTGTTACCCCTATTTTAAGGATTTGAATCTCCTGTAAAATTCTCCGCTCCAAGTTGGTGCTCCCAATATTTAACATGCATCCCTATTTTGATTCAGACAGACAGAGACCTAAACCTTATGGTTTGGTCAAGTACCATTTTAGACCAGTTTCATGGAAGGTTTCTCTCCACAAGGTGAAGTCCATTTTTTCATGATACCATCCCCAATCCGCCTCATTAACTACCTTCCCTGGCCACGTGGTCTTCCTCTCCTCTGACACTAACGCGATGATTTTCCCCTTCGTCATAATAACTGCCCACTACCTGGATATCCCAGAATTCACTAGCCTCCCTGTTCCAGGGGCCATCTTAGAAAAATTGCACTCTTGGATTGTCAAGTCAAAGCTGTCCTGGACATGGCAGAGGAGATAAAACTGTGACTTCACTATGGAGAAACGTCCCTGAGGATCTGGTGGATGTCATGATGCAGGAGAGGGACATTATCTTCCTCCAGGACT
>NC_057717.1:6435295-6440040 GCF_004010195.1 Chiloscyllium plagiosum | reverse complement strand
CAGCATCCAAGGAACAGGAGAATCGACATTTCGGGCATAAGCCCTTTTTCAGGAATCTGTCACTGTGCTGGGCACCGTGACTGACTGTGGACAATGATACCAAGCTTCCAGGATTTGTGCCTGTGCTAAACGCCAAGACAATACCGCAGGCGGGGTCAGCCTGTAGCTTTGGCTGAGGGGAAACACTGCTGAGGGCAGGGTAAGGCAAGGCAATAATTCTATGAGCATTTAAGTCAGCTCAAAATGAGTGTGTACAAACACGGAGTGAGCAGACAAGAGGGACAGTCCATGAGCTGGGTGGGTATCCCTGCCCACAGTGTCCTTGTAGCCGCATTGAGTGTGTATAAACATGGAGTGAGATGCCCAGAGGGGTAGTCTATGAGGTGGGTGTGTGTTCCTGAGAACAGTGTCCTTGCAGCAGCATTGCAATGAGAATTGTCAGTGCACCCTGAGCTGCAGCGTTGAAGTACAGAATCGCACTGTCAGTGAGTCGGAGATGTGCTGGGATGGCATGGTGAGGATGGCATGTGACAGATGTCAGCATTCGTGGGTGTGGAGTACATGCAGCTTCTGTTCGTGCAGTGTACCCCGAGACGTTGGTGTCCAAGATAGAAGGCTGCAGGAGCAAGGGGCAAGATGGAGTCACCAGTTACCATCTCTGACGTTCATGTTAAATTCTTCATTTTGTGTTTCCCCGCAGCGGGAGAGAAGATACGAAGCTGCAAATTGATTAGCGGGGATCTACATTAATGTGGCTGTTGATCATCAGTAATCATTCAGTCAGCATCTCGCCACTCCCCGATCAAATAATAACAGAATAACTCAGGAACACGCTCTTTGGCCCAGCAATCCTGTTCTGACAAATGATGCCTTCCGTAAGTTAAAAAGAAAGCCGTTGCTATGACGTGTTATATGTCAATATACTCCTTCATTTCCCATCTCTGTGTCAAGATATTTTATCTTCTACTACTCTGTCAGTGCATTCCAGGCACTTCCACATTCTGTGAGGAAAAGAAACAAACACTTTCTGGTCATATCTCTTTCAAACTTTCCCCCGTTTTCCTAAGACCAAAAGCCCAGAGTATTTGGTATTTCTACCCTGGGAAAAAGCCTCGAGCTAGCCTTCTGTCTCTGCCTTTGAAAATTTGGTAAATGTCTATCAGGTAGCCCATCAGTCACTGATGTCCAAGTAAAAATCAAACCAAGTTTGTCCAATTTCTTATATGGCTAATGGTCTCCAACCCAGACAACATCCTGGTAAAACGTTTCCATACCCTCTCGAACACCTGCACGTTGTTTTGCTGGTGTGGCAACCAACACTGTATACAATATTTCAAATGTGGCCATAATAAATATAGCTGTAACAGGACCTGTCAATGTTTATACTGTATGCTCTGATAGATGTCCACAAGCTTGCCATAAGTCTTCTTTCCCACCGTATCCATTCCTGTTGTCACTTTCAGGGGACTATGGAACTGTAACCTGAGATGTCTTCGAATGTTGATGCTAGCACGAATTTTTCCAACTGCTGTGTATTTCTTTCCTGCAGCCGACCTTCTAAACTGCCTCATCCCGCAATTGTTCACATTAACTTAAATCTACCTTTTCTCTATCCAAGTCTCCAGTTGCTGCATCCTCTGGTATTCATCGTAAAGATCCACAACTCCCCCAATCTATTCACAGATGTCCAGTTACAAAAACACCCTTCCACCACGACTCTATCTTATATGACCAAATAGTTCTCTATCCATTTTACCAAGTAACCGCTGATACTTTTTGACTCCAACTACTATATGAGCCTGCCATAAGGAACCATATCAAATGCCTTACTAAGGTCCATATGGCCAACGTCAAGCCCCATACCCTGATCCATCACCTTTGTCACTTTCTCAAAATATCCAATCAAGTTTCTGAGACATGATCTTCACCGCAAAAAGCCATGTTGCCTTTCGTTCGTAAGTTTGAATTTTTCAAAATGTGAGGCAGCTCTATTTCTCAGAACCTCAGATAGTTTCCCTGCCACTGACATAAGGTTTACGACCTGAAATTTTCAGGATTACCCTGCTGCCATTCTTCAACAAGGAAATAATATTTGATATTATGCATTTCTCTGGAATCTCTCCTGTGACTGAATATTAAAATGCTCTGGAATATCAACATATCCTTCTCTCAACTCACCATGCACCACGTCCTTCTCATTTTGAATACGAATGAAAAGTGTTTGTTAAGGAATTCACACGCTTCCTTCAGCTCCACGTTGAAATTCCCATCATTTGTCCTTGAGTGTGCCTACTGTCTCTGGCTACCCTCTTAATCCTGATAAACCAATTTGGGATTTTCCTTCATCCTGTTTGCAAAGACATCTCATGGTGTCTTTTACCTCTCCTAACTCCTTGTTTAGGTTTTTTCCTTTTTTTTGGTTCTTGTTGCATTGTTGCTGGGGATAATTACTCACACTGACAGGAGGCATTATTTTTACTGGGGATAATTTCAACCAGGAGAGTAATTCCTCCAGATTCCGAGTAAGTATAATTATACTTGGGCTCCTATTGTCACACCCTGTTACATGGTGCCTTCATGTGAAGAGTAATTACGCTCACTGCCCCTTTGAAGTTCAACTCTTTTGAACTGAGCTTGCAATGGGCTCAGGAGCTGAGAGAGACTGGCGAGTCACTAACTGAATGACACTGAGCAGGTTATTGCTGATTGATCCCATTATTACTGACACTTTCCTTCACAATTCCATGGTAGACCCTACACCGATGGGTCAGAGACTGGCTGGAATACAAGGGACCTGCTTTTTGTGTACAGGACATACTTGGGCAGTTTATTGGAAGGTGTCAGTGTTCTTGCTAAAATGGATCAGCTTGGTTAGAGATGTGGCAATCTCTGAAGTTAAAACTCAGTTTGCAGTGTCTCCAGCCATTTCTTGACATTATGAGGAATGAATTGAATTGTCTGAAGGTTGGTGTCTGTGATGCTGGGGCTTACTCAAGGAAGCTAAAATGAATCATCTGCTCAGCCCTTCTGGCTGAAGATTGTTCCAAATGCAGCACATTATTTTGTTTCCCTGATGTGCTGCACTCCCCCATAGCTAGGAATTTCATTGTTGGAGAGCAGCCTCCTCCTTCAATGGTCTCTTTCATTTTCCACTGTCTTTTATAACTACATGTGGCAGGACTGTAAAGATAGATCTGCACCATTGACTGTGGGATCACTGAGCTCTGTCCAGCACTGGCTGCTTATGCTTCTTAGCATGCAAGTTGGCCTGCTTTGTAGTTGAAGGCAGTAAGATGTTTTCTAGGTTGTCCCCTCATATCTAGGTCTGGCTGGTTCCACTCCCAACATATCCTTCTGTACTCTTCACTGACCGAGCGAGGATTTTGGCTAGATGGTTACTATGCAATGGGAAGTATGCCGGGCCGTGAGGTTGCCGACTGTATGAGTTGTGCTGCTGCCGATGGCCCACTGCACCTCATTGACTCCTCGTTGTTAGTTGCTCAATCTGTTCAAATTCTGTGCCGTTCAGCGCACAGATTGCTACATAAAACGGTGGAAGGCCTACAAAATGAAGATAGCCCCTCCTTCCTATAAGGACTGTGCAGTGACCTTTCTTACCAATATATGAAATGGAGAGGTGTATCTGCAGCAGGCAGATCGGTGACGATGTGGTCACTTATATGTTTCCCTTTTATTGACTACCCCATAACCTGCCACGGAGCAGCCTAGCAGCCACAGGATCCAGCATCAATGCTGAGCACTGTATTGAATATATTTACACCAATATTGTAAACATATGCCCCCTCTGCCTGACTGTTTCCTGTCAGTGGGACAGAGAGTATGGTGATGTTGCCGGAGTCATAGTCCTGTTCACAGAATCCTGCTTTATAGACAATACCTGAGTGTTGCTTGATTAGTCTGTTTGAAATATATGGCACGTCACTTTTACATTTTGTATCATAGAGAGTTGCTATCACTTTATGTCTTACGCATTTGAAAATTAACCAAACATCATTGCTTTTCAGTTATAAATAATTGAAGTGAACAAAAATTAAACTACTCGAGTACACACCTATTTATGAAATAACTCAGTGACTGTAGTAAACGTCTTCAGATCAGTGAATTTACCACCTTGCATTCAGGAAATCTCTTGCACATGACATTTTTGAAAAACAAAACCTGGATTCAGAAACAGTGCTACCACACCTCACCACTACAATCTGCAAAATACTGACCATCTAGTAAACTTGTCCAGGGTGCTTCCAAACTTGAGCTGGACTGTTATTCACACTATCTCTTACAATCTAAACAGCCCGAATCAACAAGGAAATGCATGAGACAACCTGTGCAAAGGACTATCACAGTGCTCCATTCTGGTCGAAATGCACTTCAGCATTTGTATAAATGACCTGCCAACAACCATGATATGCAATTTTATCTCTGCTGATGACTTCGAGTGTGTCACCAAAGCTATATAATTCTGCACCTTGGACCCAATCCACCTCAAGATGTTATAAATTTGATGGACCCCTGCAGCACATGGCGTCTTACATTGAACCCTCATAAACCATATCGAGTGTACGTCAGCTCCACAATGTCAGTATCCAAACAGTGACCAGACTGAGCATTTAAAAGTCCCTCATTGTGATTTGCTCACTCTTTTCATTATATTCTCATCGTAAACTTGAACAAAACAACTGTCTGTGTTTGGAAACAAATGGAATTTTCTACGTAAATATTTTCTG
>NC_057717.1:6408473-6435184 GCF_004010195.1 Chiloscyllium plagiosum | reverse complement strand
TGAGTCCAATATCAAATGATTAAGTATAAGGACTTTAAAAATATACAAGTATTTTTCCTTGTATGAGTATTTGTACTAATATACGAACACTATCATTTTTGTGGCAATAATTTAACTGTTTACAAATATTTGACAGTCGATACGAGTACATATTTGCTGCTTTTATCTCGCAAGTCAGTAATTTGGATTGTGAATGTCAATGTCTGTGTGATGCTAGGTATGTAGGCCTTGCCTCTGAAATACTGACAGATTGTTTCTAATAGCATACCCCGACCCCAACGTCAGCTGTTCACAACAAGCAAGGTACTGACTGGACCCAACCAGCCTGCACGCACAAAACTCTCACCTCCCTGTCCATTATTGGTCATGCTTGGACAATATGTTTAACTTTAGTTCATTCTGTTGCTGATTAGGTCAGTATCCATTGCCCATTCTCTCGTTTCCCTTGAAAAGGTGCTGGTGAATTGTTTTCTTGAAATGTTGTCGTCTGTGTGAAAAGGCAGACATAATGAGGGAATATCTCGAAACAATAACACTAAATAAACGGTGATGTATTTCTAAACTAGAAGTGGTTTGGACAGAACATGAGTGTGCTCGTATTCCCATTTATCTGCTCCCCTTGTCCTTCTGATGTCCCTGATTTTGGAAGGTGTAGTGTTCGGATCCTGTGTGAATTTCTGCACATATTGTGTATGGTACACATTGCTGCTTCCGAGTGTCGATGGATTAGGGATGAAGCTGCACTCATCCAGATAAATGGGATAGGTAAATCAAACGGTTCGATGTGAAAGAACTCTCACACTGCACTTACACATCGTCACTCCAACACAGGGAAAGTATGGGTTTACACACAAAATAAATGTACACCTACGTTAAGCCCTTTCTTATTCCTCGGCCATATTCAGCACTGTGTTGGATATGCTTTAAACCTGCAGCACTGTCTCCATCAAGCAGTGAAGGATAGGTATAGCATGGGGTTAGAAACAGGGTAATGTTCCCACTAAACCAACATGCTTCAAATTTCCAGGCCACGTCCAGCAGGGGGTTAGATATTGATTAATCAGACTCCATCTCGTCCTCACTCAAGAGTCCCAGCCCAGGTACAGCACAGGATAAGATACAAAGTAAAGCACCCAATCGAAAACTGTAGGTTATTTATAGATTGGAGTTAGTTAAATATTAAGGATTTGTGGGCGGCACGGTGGCAGAGTGGCACAGTGGTTAGTACTGCTGCCTCACAGCTCCAGAGACCCGGGTTTCAATTCCCGCCTCAGGAGGCTGTCTGTGTGGAGTTTGCACATTCTCCCGGTGTCTGCGTGGGTTTCCTCTGGGTGCTCCGGTTTCCTCCCACAGTCCAAAGGTGTGCAGGTCAGGTGAATTGGCCATGCTAAATTATCCATAGTGTTAAGTGAATGGGTAAATGTAGGGGTATGGGTGGGTTGCGCTTCGGCGTGTCGGTGTGGATTTGTTGCCCCGAAGAGCCTGTTTCTAATCTAATCTAAAGATCACCCTGCAGTATCCCCATCAGACACTCCCAGGAAATGGGCAACATGGGTGGCACAGTGGCTCAGTGGTTACCACTGCTGCCTCACAGCACCAGGGAACTGGGTTCGATTCCAGCGACAGGCGAATGTCTGTGTGGACTTGGCACATTCTCCCAATGTTTGCGTGGGTTTCTTCACATAATCCAAAGATGTGCGGTTTAGGTAAATTCGTCATGCTAAATTGCCTATAGTTCTCAGGGATATATAGGTTATTCGAGGTAAATGTAGAGGAATGAGTTTGGGTAGGTTAGACTTTGGAAAGTTGTTATGGACTTCTTGGGCTGAGGGTCTTTTTCCACTCTGTAGTGATTCGAGATACAAAGTAAAGCTCCTTCTGTACGACCATCATTTCTCAGAAAGAGCCCAGTTGAACCATGGTAGAGGAGTGGCCAGTTCTCCCAGTTCAGGTTTTTTGTTCTGATTTGGTTTATTTGTAACAGAGAAGCTGCCGATAGCAGGCACAGAGGCTGTTGCAGCTGAAACAGGTTCCATGCTTCAGTAGATGATCCCTGACTGATTTTTCTCTCAGAAGTCTCTCCTGTCTGCAAGATCCGGTGTTTACATTTACCTTTCACCAAATGGTGTGTTTATGGGATTTACAGGAATTGGAACAGCTCTTTGGTTAAGTTGCGGTACTGAGGTGCTTGAGTTTTCAAATAATGAAGTTATTCTAAATTCTGTTTTCTTCGACTTCAGCTATAGTATTTCAATAACATTGTGTTTTGCTTAAAGCCGAGTGGTTTTACTAGCTGCATCACTCCTGAAATATCCACTCAACATCGCCTTTAAAATAAGCAAGTTAGGGACAAGACTACCTTCTTTAAATATTTTGATGACTCTGGCATGGTCCATCATATCAGGGACAACACATCTGGTTAAATACAAAGTAGATGTCCTTCTCTTTTATCGTAATATTAAACGGAAAATAAGGTTGCCTCATTGTCATATCTATCAATTACTCTAGAACAGATATAGCCTTGATTCAGATATACTGTAAAGTGCACTCCACATTCAGCACTTTCAAATCCTCCGGCCATGTTCAACACAGAGCTCGATATTCATGTAATTACACCATACACCGTCATCACCAAAAGTTCACATGACAGGCATAGCCCAGGGTCGATAGCGAGAAATCTCTGTACTCATTTAAAATTAAGTCCAGCTCCCTCCACGTTATCCCCATTGAACATTCCTACATGTAGACTGCAGAGGGTTTGATACAGTATGGTGTTCCTGATACAGTTTTAAACTGAAAGTACGCTTAAAGTAAGACTCCCTCAAGATTTTCTACATCAGAAAACATCCATGATGAAACTAGATACAGCATAAAGCTCCTTCTATTCTTTGAATCTCACTGCAATTTATCCATCAAACTAAGTCTGGACGGGTACAATGCAGGACTAGATACAGAATAAATCTGACTCTGAAATCTCCTCCAAGAAATACTCCCACGATAGACACACCACAGTGGTAGATAAAGAGTAAAACTGTCTCAGTGGTTAGTACCATCATCTCACCAGGCCAGATGATTCCAGTCCCAGTTGACTGTCTTTTTTGGAGACTGCATGTTCTCCCCATGCCTGCGTGTGTTTTCACTGGATGCTTTGGTTTCCTCTCACAGTACAAGGATGTACAGATTATGTGGATGGGCCGTGGGAAATTGTCCAAAAAGTTCAGGGGTGTAGGTTGGTTAGCCATGGGAAATGCAGAATTACAGGGATAGGACAGGTCTAGGTGAGATGCTCTTTGGAGCGTCGGTGTGAACGCTTTGGTCCACACAGCCTGTGGACCAAACTCTTGGCATTCTCTGGATTCTTTGTTCTGTTCTGATTATCCGTCAAATGCATGGATCTTATGACCATCCACACGACCACTTCCTAATTTCATGTGCTATTTCGTGCCCACAAACAGGGCACCTGACTCCAATATGGGGTATGATACAGGAACCTCTCAGGGTCGTTGACTGGGCAGGAGGAGCGGAATATTGAGTTTTTTCTCACGTGCTACCTCTCTTTGTCGTACACGATATCACTGTCCCTCTCTCTCTCTCTCCCCCTCTCTCTCCTTTTCTTTCCGTTTCTCTCCCTCATGCATACACTCTCTCTGTCTATCCATGTCACTCCATCTCTCTTTGTCTCCTCTATTGAAAGCAAAATCTTACAATCTGTCTCCCACATAATCTCATTCTCAATCTCTAATGTAAAACCTCACTCTCTATCATGTATAATCTCTCATACATATTTCCACTTTGTTCCTCTCTCCTGCACAATCTCATTTCTTTTTCTCTTATGCCCAGTGTCACTATCTCTGTTTCATGTGCAATTTCTCTCTCTCTCTCCTGCTCATGCACAACCTCATGACCATAGTCTCCTTCGGCAGACTCTCACTCCCTCTCATACTCGATCTAGCTATCTCTCTCTCATTCACAATCTGACTATCTCTTTCTCTCTCATATTCACAATCTCCCTATGTCTCTCTCATACACAATCTGTCTTTCACACACAATTGCTTTCTCAAACAAAAATTGACTCTCTCCTTTGTACTCAATCTCACTTCTTTTCTCTCTCATTCACAATCTCAATATCTCTGTCATATATGTAATCTCACAATCACTTTCTGATAAACAATCTTGCAATTTTCTTTTCTCATATTAAATCATATGATCTCTCCACAGATTTTGTTTGTTTGTTCATATATTGATATATATTGACACAGAGGAATGTACACAGAATAGATAGATCTAGATAGACAGACAGAGATGCTAATCAAGCTCTCACACAATCTCCCTACTTCTCTCTCTCTTTCTTCTGCACATTCACAAACTCTTTCTCAAGCACAAACTGACTATCTCTCTATATCTCTCACAAACAATTTCACTCTTCCTTTCTGATACTCAATGAGTACAGTCGTATCCGATCATGAATAGTGGTGGAAGATTAAGCAACTTGCTGGAGGAGGAGGCTCCACAAGTATCTGCATCCTGAATGATGGAAGCGACCAGCACATCGCTACAAAAGATAAGGCTGAACCTTTTTGCTGTAATATTTATTCGGAAAGAGATGATTAATCCCGGTCTCCTCCAATGGTCCCCAGCATCACAGATACCAGTCTTCAGCCAATTCTATTCACTGCACGTGATCTCAAGAAATGGTTGGAGGCATTGAATACGGCAAAGGCTATAGGCCCTGGTAATTTACAGCAATAATGCTGGAGATTGTGATTCAGCACTTTCTGTTCCACGAGCCAACCTATTCCAGAGAAGTTACACTGGCATCTAGCCGACAATATGGAAAATTGTCCAGGTATTTCCTGCACATGCAAAACAGTACCAATTCAACCCAGATAATTCCCTTTAATCAGTCTATTCTTGGTCATCAGTAACGTACTGGAAGATGGAATCAACAGTGTCATCCTGCAACAGCTGCTCAGCAATAACCAGCTCAGTGACGCCCTGTTTGCGTTCCACCAAGGCCTCTCTGCTCCTGATCTCATTACAGCCTTGCTTCAAACATGGACAAAAGAACTGAATTCCAGAGGGGAGGTGAGAGTGACAGCCCTTGACATCAAGGCACACTCAACTGAGTGTGGCATCAAGGAGCCCTGGCAAAACTGGGATCAATGTGTATCAGGGAACCACTTCTCCCCTCGTTCGAATGATACCTGACAAATGGGTAGATGATTGTGGTTGGTGGAGTTCAGTAATCTCAGCTCCAGGACAACCCTGCAGGAGTACCTCAAGGTAGTGTCCTAGGTCCAAACACCTTCAGCTGCTTCATCAATGACCTTCAATCCATTTTAAGATCAGAAGTGGTGATATTCGCCAATGATTGTACAATGTTCAGCACATATCATCACTCCTCGGGTACAAGCAATCCATGTCCAAATGCATCAAGATCGGGATAATATCTAGACTTGGGCTGACAAGGGGCAAGTACCATTCATGCCACACAAATGCCAATCTATGACCATCACTAATAAGAGATAGTCTAACCATCATGCCTTGGAATTCAATAATGTTACCATCACTGAATTCCCCACTATCAACATCCTGGGGTTGTCATAAATCAGAAACTCATTGGACTAGAAGAGCAGGTCCGAGGTTAGAAATACTGTGGCGAGTAAGTCACCTGCTGACTCCCCACTTGCCTGGATGGGTGCAGCACCAACTACACTCAAGAAGCTTGACACAGCCAGGAGAAAGCAGCTCAGCTTGATTGACACCGTATCCACAAGCATCCACTCCATCCACCACCGACATTCACTAGCAACAGTGTGTGCTATCTACAGGATATACTGCATAAGTTCAACAAAGATCCAAACATATGACCACTTCTACCTCGAAAGAAAAGGACAGCAGATATATGTGAACACCACCTCCATGCACCACCTCAAGTTCCTCTCCAAGCCACTAATCGCCCTGCCTGAGAAATATATCGGTGTGGCTCACACACAGCAGTTGGACTGCAGTGGTGCAAGAAGGAAGCTCACCACCACCTTCTCAAGGGCAACTAGAGTTGGGCAAAATATGGCAGCCAATTAACAGAATGAATAAATGAAAACAAAACCTCACGAGCTTTCATTCTGTCTCTCATACACAATCCCATTATGTCTCACTCTTAAGCAACCTCACTCTCTCTGTCTCTTTCTCTCTGTCGCTCATAAAAATCTCACAATCTCTATCACGCACAGCCCCACTTTCTCTGTCATGCACAATCTCAATACATCATGCAAAATCTCATTCTCGATCAAACACAATCTTTCTATCTTCCCATCATACAAAATCTCACTATGTCTATCTCTCTTACACAATCAAGCGGTCCCTGTATCGATCCTGTTTGTGTGTAAGACAGACATATAGATCTTACTCTCTCATACGCAGTCCCTTCTGAATCAAGAAAAGATCTATCTGTCTTAAATACACATAATGACTTGGCCTCCACAGCATTCTGCAGCAATGTATTACACAGGTTCAACACTCACTGGCTGAAGATATTCCTCCCCATCTCAGCTCTAAACGATCGTCCCTTTACTCTCAGTCCCTTTAACCTCGGATTCTAGTCTGATCTAGTAGTGAAAACATCTTCTCGACATTCACGTTTTCAAGACCCCTCAGTATTGTCTACATTTCAAACAGATCCTACCCTCATTCTTCCAAACTCTATTGAGTACAGACCCAGAGTCCTCAATTGCTCCTCAATTCCAAGCCCTTCTTTATGTAAATCTCCACTGGAACCTCTCTAAGTCCAGCATATATTTCTTTTGCTAAGGGGCCCAAAACTGCTGGCAATATTCAAACTGCAGCCTGACCAAGGCTCGAGAAAACCTCAGCAATGTAGTCATGCTCTTGCGAGTTAACCCCCTCGAAATAAATGCAAATGTTGCATTTACCTTCCTAACTACAACTGCTAAGAGAATCGTGAGTGAGGATTCCCAAGTTCCTTCACACTTCACGTTATGGACTTCAGCAAAGCATTTGATAAGGTTCCCGATGATAGGCTCATTCATAAAGTGCAGAGATATGGGATACAGTGAGATCTGGATATCTGGATTCTGAATTGGCTGGCTGACAGAAGGCAGAGAATGGCTGTAGATGGAAAGTATTCTGCTTGGAGGTCAGTGTTGATTGTTGTTCCGCAGGGCTCTGTCCTTGGGCATCTGCTCTTCGCAGTTTTTCTGAATGACTTGGATGACGAGGTTGAGGGGTGGTTTCGAAAGTTTGCAGACGACACAAACATTGGAGGTGCCGTCGATAGAATAGAGAGCGACTGCGGGCTGCAGCATGACAAAGACAGGATGCAGAGCTGTGCTATGAAATGGCAGATGGAGTTCAACCTGGATAAATGCGAAGTGACGTATTTTGGAAACTAGAATGCTGAATATAGGATTAAAAGCAGGATTCTTGGCCGTGTCGAGGAACAGAGGGTTCTTGGCGTTCTGTACATAGACTCGTCAATCTTGCCATCCAAGTTTATAGGGTAATTAAGAAAGCATGTAGTTTTTTGGCTTTCATTAACAGGGGGATCAAGTTTAAGAGCTGCAAGGTTATGGTGCAGCTCCAGATGTCCCTGGTGAGACCACACTTGGAATATTGTGTCCTGTTCTGGTCGCCCTACTGTAGAACGCTACAGAGGCTTTGGAGAGGGTGCAAAGAAGCTTTACCAGGATGCTGATTGGACTAGGGCTTGCCTTATGGAGGAAGCTTGAATAAGCTCGGAATTTTCTCTCTGGAGAGAAGGAGAAAGAGAGGAAATCTGAATCGAGGTAAACAACATAATGAGAGGCATAGATAGAGTCAATAGCCTGAGACATTTCCCCAGGGCAGGATTGACTGGCACGATGGATCATTATTTTAAGATATTAGGAGAAGGGTATAGAGGGGTCATCGGTGGTAGGTTCTTTACACAGAGAGTTGTGAATGCATGGAATGTGTTGTCAGCAGTGATGGTGGAAGCAGAACCATTCGGGACATTTAAGCGAATACTGGACAGGTACATGGACAGCAGTGAGATGAGGGGTGCGTAGGTTAGGTTATTTTATTTTACATTAGGATTAATCCTCTGCACAGCATTGTGGGCCCAAGGGCCTGTTTGGTGCTGTACTTTTCTATATTCTATGTTGTATGTTGTATGTTCTATTTTATAGAAGACTTTCCCCTTTTTGAAATCAATCTATCCCTCCATTCTTCCTATCAAAGATGCTGCCTCACACTTTCCCACATTTTATTCTATCTGCCACTTTTTACCCATTCTCCTCATCTGTCCAAGTACTTCCGCAGCTACCTGCCTATTTGACATTTGCAAACTTAGCAACAATTCGATCAGTTCCTTTGTCCAGATTGTTCATGTATAACATGAATAGTTGTGGTCTCAACCCTGACTCCTGCAGAACTCCCCTAATCACCGACTATCTTCCATGAAAAAGACCTCTTCATCCTTACTCTCTGCCTACTGCCAGTTAGCCAATCCTTTACCCACGCTGATAACTTGCCCCTAACAACTTGAGTTTTTTTTTCTTATTTTTCAGCCTGCTGTGAAACACCTTGTCAAAGGATTGGTATATTTGAAAAATAGCCAAATTGATGATGAAAGTTTGGATGATATGCCTTTGCATTGCACAAGGTAGAAGCTGATACACAAGAGAACAAACTATGTTGAGAACATAATGAAGATGAGACATGATGTACACAGATTCAGTCAGTGAGCAAAAGTTGTAACACAATGTGAGCACATTCAAACCAAAAATCAAAAAGCTAACATATTTTAAATAGAGAATCAAAAAACAAGTCACGTGGCGAACTGTTTGTTGTTGTCTATACAAAAAAACAGAAGATTGACTCCCAGGCATAGCAAATGACTAGGATTCTTCACTCGACTGCTTTTTGGTATGAAGGTGTTGGCTTAGCATGAACTGCTAAACATGTTAGGCCGACATTCCTGGTTGTTTAGGTCAACGGATACCTGGAAATACATGATCAATTGCCACCTTCTTCCATCATTCCATTGACTCTGGAGCAGTTCCTGCAGATTTGATGGTGGGAAATGTAATTTTACTGTTTAACATGACAGAGAGAGAAAAACAAATCAGTGATGGACAGAACAGTCAGACTAACGTCAGTGCAGGAAAACTATTAGCGTCTACTATCAAAGTTATATTAGCACGTGGAAAATATTTTGGGAAATTATTAAGGTTTTACAGCAGTAATCAGAGTTGAAAAAACTGAAGATAAATAGTCAATGGGAATTAGTGGAACAACTTGCAGGGAGACTGGGGAGATTTGCAGGAACAATAAGGATGCAATCATAGGAGATTGAAATATTTCTAACATAGAATAGGACTGTCAGAGCGTTAAGGATCAGATGGAGTGGAATTTGCTAATTGCATTCAGGAATGTTTGCTCAAGCATTTAATAAGGGTTCCTACACCCAAAGGGACAAAACATGAACTATTTTTGTGAAATAGGGCAGGATAGGTGGCTGAGGTGACAGTGGGGGAGCACTTTTGGGCCAGTGAACATGGTTGCGTTAAATTCAAAACAGTTTTGGAGAGTGATAATACTGGTCCATAGGTTCACTTATAAAGTGGATTAAGACGAATTTTAACGGAACTAGACACGATCTTGCGGGGTAGATGGGAGTAGTTTGTTTACAGGTTAACTGATCTCCGACAAGTGGGAGGCCTTTATAAGTGAGATAGTTAGAGTTCAAGGTGTATATGTTCCTGCGAGAATAAACGGCAACGTTGGCAGGAAAAGGGAACCCAGGGTGACAAGCGATTTTGAGACCTTGACCAGAAAAAGGAGGGATGCATGGTTCAGGTAAAGGTATCTGGGAATAAGGGAAACCATTAAGGTATACAAGGGATACAGGAGTTTACTGATAAAGGAAATCAGGAGGGCGAATATGGGGAAGAAGATTGTCTTGGCTGAGAAGGTTAGGGTGAATCCAAAGAGGTTCTTTAAGTATATTAAAGGAAAAAGAATAACCAGAGAGAGAATAGGAAACCTTAAAGACCAAAGAGGAAATGTCTGTGCAGAACCGGGATAAGGTTGCCAACGAATATTTCTCCTTTGTGTTTACTGTGGAGAAACATTTGAATATCTGGGAACTTGGGGAACTTATTGGTGATATCCTGGGGACATTCTATATTTACAGTAGAAGAGTTGTTGGATGTATTAGAGTGCATGAATCTGGATAAATGTCTTAGTCCTGACGAGGTATGTCCAGGAACACTTCAACGGGCTCGAGTAGAAATTGCAAAACCTTGGCTAGATATATCTGCAACAGTATTAGCTACAGCTGAGGTCCCAAAAGACTGGAGAGTAGCGAACGTTGTGACAATATTCAAGAAAGACTGCAAAGAAAAGCCTGGGAACTACAGACCAATAAGCTTGATGTTTGTGGTGGGTTCGTTTTCTGAGAAGATTCTGAGAGATAAGGCAGAAATGCATTTGGAGAGGCAGGGTTTGTTTCAGAGTAATCAGCATGGCTTTGTACGTGGGAGAACGTGCCTGACAAATTTGTTAGAGCTCTTTGATGAAGTAACCAGGAATGTTGATGAGGGCAGGATGGTAGACGTAGTCTGTAGAGATTTCAGAAAGGCCTTTGATAAGGTTCCCCTGGATAGACTGCTCTGGAAGGTTAGATCGCATGGAATCCAGGGCAATATGGCAAATTGGATACACAATTAGCTTGATGGTAATGAATAGATGGTAACAGTAGAAGGATGCATTTATACTGGAGGCCTATGACTAGTGGAGTGCCTCAGAGGCCGGTGCTGGGCACATTGCTGTTTGTTACCTGTATCAATGATTTGGATGAGAGTGCACAACACATGGTTGGTAAGTTTGCAGATGACACTAACATAGTTGGTAACATGCACAGTGAGGAAGGTGATGAGAAATTACAGTAGGAACTTTATCAGCTGGAGAAGTGGGCCAAGAAACGGCAAATGGAGTTTAATCCAGATATGTGTTAGTTCTTGCACATTGGAAAGTCAAATCAAGATAGGAATTTCATGGTGAATGGTAGGACGTTAAGGAGTGTAGTGGAGTTCAGGTGCACGGTTCTCTGAAAGTTGAGTCACAATTAGGCAGAGCAGTGAAGAAGGCCTTTGACACACTGGCCTTCATATTCAGGGCAGTAAGTACAGAAATTGAGAAATTATGTTGCAGTTGTGCAGTACATTAATTAGGCTGCACTTTGAGTATTGTGTTCAGTTTTGGTCATCTAACTCTAGGATGAATGTTATTAAACTGGAAAGCGTGCAGATGAAAATTACAAGAATGTTGCCAATGTCCCGACAGTCTGAGCTACAGGGAAAGGTTGGACAAGCGAGCACTTTTCTCTTTACAGCCTAGGAGAATAAGAGGGGATCTTATAGAAGTGGATACGTTCACGAGAGGCATGGATAGAGTGAATTCAGACTTTTCCCACTCTAGGGGAATCGAGAACTAGAGGGTATAAATTTAATGTTAGAGGAGAAAGAATAAAAGGGAACGTACAGTGCAACTCTTTTACTCAGATGGTGGTATGATTTTGGATTGAGTTGCCAGTGGATGTGGTTGGGGCGGGGATATTAACAACTGTTAAAAGGTATTTGAATTAATGCTTGGATAAGAAAGGTTGAGAAGGATATAGTGCATGTGCAGGGAAATGGGGTTAGCGTGGATGGATGGTTTGGTCGGCATGGACCAGTTTGCACAAAAGGGTCTGTCTCTGTGATGTTGGATTCTATAATTCTTTGAATCTATGACTGTAGAGATTACATGCAAACGGGATGTTTTTAATGTTTGAGAAATCTAAAACATGTTTTAATCTTGGGTCAGATGGGAAAAGTATTTATGAGTGAGATCAGAAAAGCCAAGACACTGTATATGTTAAAGCATGGAACAGTTTGTTTAAAATAGATCTTCATGATAATCAAGTAGAATGGAAAGAATGTGGGAATATGTTGTTGGTATTGATAACATAATCGTATTGGATAGGGGAGCACGTTCAAACTGTTTAATGCTGGATTTTTCCACCCAGTCTTGATGATACCATGTTCGAATTCAGAGGGATCCCTGTTTCACTTCTTGTCACATATCTCCACCAATCATTACAATTGAAAATATAACTGTGTTGGTGATATTAAAAATAAATACAGGTCTCAGACATTATCTCGGTCAGCGTTAACAAGTCTGCCAAGTTTACATAATAAGCAAAAAAATCATAGTTATTTTCAAGCTAAAACTCCATCAACAAAGCTACAATAAGGAAAATGAAAGCTCTTCAGAGTGTTATCTTTGAAACCTTTGGAGGAAAACGTGAGGACTGCAGATGCTGGAGATCAGAATCAAAAAGTGCGGCGCTGGAAAAACACAGCAGATTAGGCAGCATCCCAGGAGCAGGAGTATCAACGCTTCAGGCATAAGCTCCTCATCATGAATGCCTAATGAGTGACATATGACCGAAATGTCGACTCTGTTGCTCTTTGAATGCTGCCTGACTTGCTGTGCTTTTCCAGTGCCTTTTTAACTTTGAAACACTTCGACCATATGATAGTTAAACTCATGACCAAGAAGAAATAACAGATAATACTAGACGGTGTTGCGATGCGGTTCTGCTCACACAGGCTGCTGGTGCTGGACTCTAGTCCTTGACCAGTTGTATTTGGCTGAATGACCTTTGCTTCAGCTGCCGGTGATTTTTACAATGCAAACTCCACAGAAATAAAGCACGAGTGGGAAAGATGACGTTGGGTTTCTCAGTTTGCTGGTGTAAAGAGAGGCAGAGGGTTGTGAGCTGTTGCTACCCAGGCAGCATAAATTCTCTCCTTCTTTGAGTTACAACATACAATAGTGTTACCCCAACCGCAGACTGAATATCATGAACTCTCTCTATATGTTTCCAGAGTGAAACACCTGCCATTTTTAGCAGTACTACTTATTATTATGTCAGTCAAGAGATTTTATATTTAAGATTCATGTTTGTATAATATGTGTTAAAATGAAAAGATCTTATTCAATGACTATTTCCCCAACATTTAGTCTCCTTCGCAAGCAGACAGAACCATTGGATATACGCCCAATCCACATTGCTGAAGGTCTTATGCGATTCTATAAGATTACCGCTCATTCTCAGATCTCACCAATTAATCTTTGATATCATAAACTCTTCATCCCAGGAATGAGTGAAGTTCGATATCCCTGGGACTTACTTCAGTTAATGAGATCCAACTGCACAATGCACGAAGAAAATGACTGTTTGAAATTTCAATGCTTTTGCAGAAACAAAATATCATTTCGTTATCTTTTGACACTTCCTCTATCTGCATGAGAAGTTTTTTTGAGATTCATGAACGAGGACAGACAAATCTCTCTGGATCACCAAGTTTTGGGATATCTTTCCATTTCAATCTTTTACTGTTGTTTTATCCTTCGTGTCATAATATTCAAGTTCCCATAACGTATGCAATGCTACTGTTTCTGACGAATGCTTGTTCACTCACTTCCCCTGCCTATGTCCCACTGGAGAGTCTCATATCCACTTGACAACTTATTCAATGACCATCTTGATGCATGAGTTCATTGAACACCTATAAATTCACTGCCATCAGACAAATGATTCAGATACACTGATATCTGTGGCTATCCACTAATTAAAGCTTTTCAAACCTTACATTTGCACATTTATCCCGACTTTTTACTACCTTAGTGTTGAAGCTTTAAAGGCCTCATTCTGTGCTTAATTATGTAATTCTGATTCTGCTTTGCATTTTAGAGAAAATGAATGTTCTATTCGAGCGTAACAATCCTGCGTGGTTGAATCGTCTTCCTCAGGCACAACAGCAGCCTCGAATGTCTAGCTAAGAAAGCTACACACGTTAAGAGCAGCAATTTGCTATTGTGTCCCTCGAACCTGCTGTACTGTTGAGAGATCATTGCTGATCTGATTGTGGTTGAACATCCCACTCTTGTCTGTTCTAAATAAACTTTGGCTCCTTTGTCCATCCTATGAAGCTTAAACTTGAATACTTTCCATACGCCAGGCAGTCCTGCTTCCTGGGAATGAGAATTTTACAGTCAGCACTGTCCTCAGGAGAAAAGAATATCCTTATGTCAATCTGAAAAAGGAGAGCCCTTATTTAGAAATTGTTTTCCTTCACACCAAATTAAGAGCTGTGTGATACAAGTGCAAATATAGGAACATATGCAGGTCATTCAGTTGAACAACCCTATTCCACACACCCTTTAATTTAGTATTCAAATAGGATTCAAAAGCTTCTATTGCTCCCTGGAAAGATCTGCTTAAAGTACAAATTATAATTGTGATGATGCTTTCACTTTAACAAGGTGAGTTTGTCCTTGGGTTTTTTGTTAAAGAGAGGTTCCAAAGACAGAAGTGCTGAGCGGTCTACGAAGAGCTTAGTTTAATCCCTAGAGCTTAGTTTAACAATGGCAGGAGAAAAGCCAGTTCTCCCAGTTCAGCTTTTCCCTCGTTTGCTCTACCTCGGGCAGTCACAAGATGCTAGAGACCAGGAAGGTTGCAAGCTTTAGCAAATGATTCCTGATTGTCCTTCTTTGGATTTGCATTTGTCTGTGAGAAGAGAAGAGGTAATTACAGGAATTGATCGGCATTCAAATTTGGTGGAAATACCAATGGAGTCTTTGGAAATGGCTAGAATACAATGGCAGGTAATTAAAGTTCAGAAATTGGCACTTAGTAAGGTCGCCATAAGGAGATGGAAGTGAAAGTAGGAGGTCAGCTTAATGAGGAGCGGATAAGCAACCTCATCATAGCCAAAGTCTTGTTGAGGATCTCTTCAAATATACCCAAGCATTGCTAAATTTTTTGATAAGAATGTAGAAACGTTTTCAACTTAATTGAGTAAGTGGCTAAACAAATGAAGTGGCCAGTGACCATATGGGTTTTGTTGATCCAGGTAAAGTTGAAGGTAGAGTTAGTGAGGTACTCGTATCACTGTCAGAGGAGGTATCTGAGGCATATGAGGAGATGAAGAAATCCATCTTAAGTCATATGAGCTTGAGCCAGCATCCTACAGATAGCAATGCAGAAGTGGAAGGAAGGACTGTAGTCAAAGGTACATTGAGTTTGGAAGAATCAAAGTAAGGAATTTTGATAGGTGAATAAGGGAATTAAAAAAAGAGTAAATATGTGACACTCTTAGAAAGACAATTATTTTGAAGGAGTTCAAAAATTCCTGAGGTAATGAGAAGTCAAGTGGAAGATCAGAAAGTTAAAACAGCAAGATTACCACTGAAATGGCTGATGATTATGACTTGGTTCGTAAATCAAAATTGAGCTTCCAAAATCAATCTCAATCCATGAGGGATAGAAATTGGGGAATAGTGAAAGCATCACGCAGTGAGGGCAAGATCGATCCCGGTAAAGCTAAAAAAGATAAATTACCACAGGGCAAAATGGAAACCGATGAAGGGGAAAGAAAAGTTAAAAGCTCCGGTGTTTTCACTGCAATAAAGGAGGCCATATAAAGTCACAGTGTTGGTGAGTTAGAAGAAGTGCTGTTAAGCCTGTTTTTGGAAATCAGGTTCAGCAAGAATTTATTTTGAAGTAGTAAAGGAAAGCACAGTGGAGGCTAAAACGACGCACCACCGTGTACAACCTGGTCGGAAGTGGTTGAGGAAGACGTGCCAGATTTTCTTAAACTATTTACTTGCAAAGGCAAGGTTTCCTCACATATGCAAAGTGCAGCAGGTAAATAATTTACGCTATTTAGGGATACGGATCATGTCAGTCTTTGTTGATGAGACTTGAGGCGATATGTAACTCAGAAGGCCAGTTGCCAAATAAAAACTGATGCTAGTAAAATTCATGGTGAGGCAAGAAGTGCTCCAGTATGTAGAGTGAGGTTAGCATGTGCAGTGAAAAGTGGAGATGTGGTGGCAGCTATCCAGGAATAACTCTCTGCTCCCAGAGTACAGTTTGTCCTTGCTAACAGTATAGTCGGTTCACAGATAGATGTGCTGCCAACTCTATTTGAAAAGGCAGTGGAAAATCAGGCAACTGAGGCATTCTAGGAAGTATATCCTGGGATTATTATGTTTTCCATGATTGTGTGATAACTAGATCACACAATCACTAGTCGAAACAGAAGGAGAAATCAAAGAATACAGATAAGGACGTGGGGTAGGTTTATCACAGACCATAGATGATCAAATGGATGAGACAAATCAGGAACAGGTCAAGGACAAAGTGGAAACTTTTAATCTGAGAAATTAATGAGTTATAACAGAAAGATGAAAAACCTTGGGCTTCACTTGGAGGTCGCCACTGATGATGTTACCTAGCCAGGTAATGAAACATCTGGATATCAAAACTAGAGCTCAGCGAGCAAACTTACACCCTAAATCTCAACCTGAGCTACAAACCTTCACAAACCTTGTAAAAGCCTATGTTCGCAACACGCTACAACTTGCCCAAAGATGGGAAAGGAATGCCATCCGAGAGATTTCCACCCGTGAACAACTTTACTTGCAGTATGAAAGTTTAAGAAAACAGGTACTGCCAAAGGCTTCACTTGGAGTTCGCCACTGATTATGTTACCTAGCCAGGTAATGAAACGTCTGGATATCAAACCTACAGCTCAGCGAGCAAGCTGACACCCTAAATCTCAACCTGAGCTACAAACCTTCACAAACCTTGCAGTTATTAGTATCGCATGGGGAAATATATGCGAATAAACGGGAAAGTAATAATATAATTATGCATGATGTAGGAAAATGATGAAGTGCTGTTCCAGTTAAGCAACATCCTTGTACACTTAATAGTCTAATGTTAAAAATCACGCAACATAAGGTGGAAGCCCAACTAGTGTATTTGGAAGCACTAGCTTTTGGTGCACTGCTCCTTCAACAGGTGGTTAGAGGGGCACATCACGTCCCTCTAATGTTGGCACATTTGTTAACAAATGAGCTTGAACACATGCTCCAATCAACGTGAGTTGTCGTGACAGGAGCTCACCCATAATAATGGTTTCAAAACGAGATGGTACACAACGTTTATGTCAGTACAGATACAAAATCTGATCTGATTCATACCTGATTCCACATTTGGAAGACTGTATTGAGAATATGGGGCACACATATATTTGCTCCCATGTACCTTATCTCAAAAAGCAGAAACAATTGGGTTTTGTAACACCGAATACACTGTATCAATTTAGAGTTATGCCATTTGTTATGAAAAATACGCCAGCCACATTTCAAAGAGGAAACAATAAAGTCATTTCAGGATTACTCAGTTGTTTGGTGCGTATGGATAACCTGGTGATTTTTAGACATGCAGAATGAGCATTTAGATCATTGAATCAGAGAGATGTGCTGCACAGACACAAACCTTCAGTCCAATTCATCCATGCCGATCAGTTATCCTAAACTAATCTCGCCCCATTTGCCAGCAACTGTCAAATATCCGTTTAATACTTTGTCTATTTATCCTGTTATGAAAGTGTAGATGTACGGTACCTTTAGGAAATTTGAAGAGCAAGCAAGGACTTTCTAACAGAGTACAAATTGTTCTGAACGAGGTAACAAAGTAACACCAGGTCAAAACCAATAGTCCAGTTGTTTTGATATGGAAAAATAATTCAAATTTGCGCAAGCAGTTTAATTTATGCCCCAAGATGCTAGAATCCAATAAAATTTGAACTTAGTACTTTGATAAAATTAAAACCAATGAAACGATCTGATGTTTTATCAGTAACATGTAAAATCTACCTAAACTCCTACATCCGATAAGAAGAGCCTATCAAACTATTAAAGGCCATCTTTTTCCCTTCACAATTTACCGACGGAGAAAATAGGACCGTCTTTGGTCTAAGAACGTTCTTCGGCCTAACTTAGTACTTGTGTTTTATATTTTTAAAATTTAATGAACAGAATGATTTCAATAAATCATGTAATCAAGTAAAAAAAACACTCACAACTTCTACCTACTACTGCAAACATAAAGTAAGGTTACAAGTTAAAAAAAAGAACTATAACTTATTGTTTCTGTACTGTAAGTCTCCGAAACAGGTTCCTCCATGGTCAGCTGTGAGTTTCACTGTTTGTTATTTTTTCCTAGACGCACTCCGATGTCCAGGGTTCCAGGAACTCAAGCAGAAAAGGCAGTAGCTGTGCATATCCACTTTTTGTCAGTGAACAGTCTCGCAGAATTTAGCAAATTGTTCGAAAGACTTCAGGAGAGAGGCTTTGTGATAAACATGTCCAAGAGTGAATTCGCCAAAGCCAAAGTCACGTATGTGGGTCATGTTATCAGACCTCACGGAATGTGAAAACACAGATTTTTGCGGAGATTCTCATACCCTGTACAAACAGGGATTGCTGGGATTGAGGGGGTTATGTTGGAAATTCATTCCGAAATTTTAAAGTGTGGCTGCTCCACTCATTGAATTATTGAAGGAAATTTTATTGAACGGCACGTTGTCAAAAGCCTGCATGCTGTGTTATTCACTGCCGCTGTATTAGCCACAACTAAAAACGCAAAGTATTTCAGATAACTACAGGTGTGAGTGATGTGGCTGTAAGCGCTGTACTCCTACAAGACGACAAGTGGAAGATAGAAGGACCTATTGGATGGTTCTTCAAGAAATTGAAAATTCATCAACAGAAATATACTGCAATTGAGAAGGAGACCTTGAACTTGGTATCGGTATTAAAACATTTAAGTATTGGTGTGGCCAGTAATGTGCCTGATTCGAGAGTATGTTGCGGGAAAAGCACAGCAGGTCAGACAACATTCGAGGAGCAGGACAATCGATGTTTTGATCATAAACCCTTTATTAGGAATGAGACTTGTAGGTTGATTGGCTGAGCGATAAATGGGCGGGGAGTGGGGCTGGGGGTAATATAGCTGAAAGTGTGATAGGTAGATGAAGGTAGAGGTGAAGGAGGTAGGTAGGCAAGAAGGTGCAGCGGATAGGTAGGAAGGAAGATCGAAAACTAGGACAGGTCAAGTGGTTGGTGCCAAGTTGGCGATGGGATCTGGGATAAGATGGGGGGAGCGGAACTAAGGAAACAGGAGGCATCTGCAATAATGCCGTGTGGTGGAGGGTCACAAGGCGAAAGATGAGACGTTCTTTCTCAAGGCGTCGGTTGAATAGCGTTTGGCGATGGAATAGGCCTAGGACCTGCATGACCTTGGGAAGGGGAGTTAAAGTCTTTGGCCACGGAGCGGAAGGGCTGATTCGTGCACTCATCCCGGAGATATTCTCTGAGTCATAACCCAACCTTCCAACTCAGCACCGCCCTCATGACCTATCCTACCTGTACATCTTCCTCCCCACATATCCGCTGCACCCTCCTCTCCGACCTTTTATCTCTCCCCCAGCTTCATCTACTTATTGCATGCTCAGCTACATTCACCCCCACCCCCCCCATTTATCTCTCAGCCCACCGGCCAATAAGCTTCATTCCTGTTAAAGGGCGTATGACTGAAACGTAGTTTCTCCTGCTACAGGTATGCTGCCTGACATGCTGTGCTTTTCCAGCATCACACTATGGACTCTGATCTCCAACATCTGCAGTGCTCACTTTCTCCTAGTAATGTGTCTGAGACAACCATATATACTGATTATAACCAATTAAATCTGTTAAAGAAAATTTCAGACTGTTGAGATGAAGCTTATTATTAAAGCTATTCAATTGGGATAGTATACATATGCTAGGACGAGAAAACGTAGTTGTTGATGGCGTTGTGGAGACTCGGATGAAAAATAGAGACATTCTTTGGCAGGAGCAAACAGACTGAAATAAACTGCGTTAGTAAATATTTACATAATCATTGTCAACGTGACGTATATGTGATTTAGTGTTTTAACAGATTAAGGCTAAAGAGTATAAAATGATCCCAACTTTATACTTTAATGTTTCTTTTTTGAGGAAGGAGGGTGAAGTTGCGGTCAGTTTAATGAGATGATTTTGTCGTTTTCTTTTGAGAGATCCTAAAGACAGGGGTTTCGAGGGAAGAGTCCAGTTAAGCAGTGGCACGTGAGTGGTCAGTTCTCCTAGTTCAGGTTTGTTTCTCATGTTCGTTTAGCTCTGGAAGTCACAAGGTGCTGGAGACCTGGAAGGTTGTAAACTTCAGAAAATGATTCCTAACTGACTTTGTCTTTGAAATCTCTCTGGATGATGTTCACTCCTGTGTCTAAGAATCTGTGTTTGAATTTGCCTTTTTTTTGCCAAGGGGTGTGTTTACGAGATGTAACTATTTTGGAACAATGCACCAGTAATATTGCTGTATCGCATTAGTTAACGTTATCAATAGTAAAGTTGTTCTAAATTCTGTTTTCTTGTTTCACCTGTAGTGTTTACATAAATTCTGCTTGCTAAAAACCAAGTGGCTTGACCAGCTTCATCCCACCTGGAATATCCACCTCATCCGACTTTAAACTAATAAAACGTTAGTGTCCAGTCTGCATTCTTTCAAGAAAATATTGAGGGGCCTGGCTTGAACCATAAAACCTTTGAGAGAATAAATACCTCCTTATTTTCGCCTGAAATTTGTGGGGACCAGACTATAGGCTGTGCAAAGTGGGCGGCACGGTGGCACAGTGGCACAGTGGTTAGCACTGCTGCCTCACAGCGCCAGAGACCCGGGTTCAATTCCCGCCTCAGGCGACTGACTGTTTGGAGTTTGCATGTGCTCCGGTTTCCTCCCACAGTCCAAAGATGTGCAGGTCATGCTAAATTGTCCATAATGTTAGGTATGGGGTAAATGTAGGGGTATGGGTGGGTTGCGCTTCGGCGGGTCGGTGTGGACTTGTTGGGCTGAAGGGCCTTTTTCCACACTGTAATCTAATCTAATCAAACTACTTCTGACACTCGGAAATGGGGAAACATGGTCTTAGCAGCTACCTGTCAAATAATTTCTGTAACATTACCACAGGAAGTAGCTAATGGCAAACCATTGAATGTTGTGAAGAGGTGGGTCGCTATTGCGCTTAGGGCGATGGGGTTAAAGGGTATGGGGAGAAAGCAGCATTCGGCTACTGAGTTGGATGATCAGCCATGCTGCGATGAATGATGGAACAGGCTCAAAGGGCCGAATGGCCTCCTCCTATCGTCTGTGTTTCTACGTTTTCTATGTTTCAATGTTATATCCATAGGCACCACTGGTGTTGGTGTTCAAGATGCTGACCATCAGAAAATGCTGCAATATACACCGTCATTCATTTCTCTGGAGAGATCGAGTGTCCCAATATTCAGATTATTGAGGGTACTTGAATATCTGACACTGTCTCCAAAGAAATGGAAATGAACAGAAGAGATCAAAGACGGGGAACGAAACTACACTCATCACCAGTAAGTGGTCATGCTGTGTGTTTGTGGAATGTAACGTGCTTATCTCTGTGGAAAATAATTGGAGAGGTTGGGAATGGTTTCCTCAGTTGTGCTTGAGCTGCAGCACAGAATCACTGAGGATATACAATGTGACTAGCAAACTGAGCAAACATTTTAGAATGGGGAAAGCCGTGTAAAGAAGTAGGAGGCTGATGTCGGGCTAGGGCAGAGAGTTGAGACAGTTTGGATATGCCCAATACATCCTGAGCTTTCCAGGAACACTTCCCCAACAAATTGGGAAAGCAGTAGTACAGAGTGAGGCAAATCTTGTTCAAAGAAGAGGTTGTATCACAGTTGAGTCACCAAATGCCTTTCAACAAATTATTTAGACTTACACCAGGTGAAGACTGGGCTCACATTAACCATGAAGGTCACGGTTTTATTGAGTGCCTATGATCCAGACCTTCCCAGACAGGAGTAGAGGTAAATTCCATCATCTCCCACAATGCTTTCCATCGATGTATCCATTATCGGATGGAGAGAACCTACTCCAGGTAAGGTGCACACATTGTTTATGTTTCCGGGTGGATGACAGAAAATAATCTCAGACATGCCAGTGAACTGAATAACTTGTTTTGAGTTGAATATGTCCATGGAGCCATTGTTTATTGTTCATCGCAGGTTGACTTGGAATTGATTGTTTCTTGGTCTGCTGAAGGCTATTTTATGTAGATAGAACCAAAGTGCCATTCAGAGGGAATTCGAGGATTTCGACACAAAATCTCTGAATGAACAATATGTTTCCAAGGCAGGATGGGCAAGTGACTTGCAGAGAAACTTGTCAATGACGGTGTTCCCACCTACGTGCTGTACTTGTCCCTCGGGGTGGATGTGTTTGTCGGTTTGAAGGTGCTGGCTAAGGAAATGTAATGATTTACTCTGAGGCATATTGCAGATTCCATTACAAGTAATTACAAAGAATTACATGAATTTAATAGGTGATGAATAGGGAGCAAGAGGAGCTGAACACGTGGCTAAAGGGAAGATGCAGGATAGAGGTTTCGAATTCCTGGATAATTGGGTCTCTTTCTGGGGTAGATAGAACATCTTAAAACAGGATGGTCTTCACCTGAACCAGAGGGATACCAATAACCTTGGTGAGGGGGAATTTGCTAATACTCTCCAGAACAGTTTAAGCTAATTCCGCAGGAGTGTGGGAACCGAAATTGTCGTTCAAACATACAGCAGGTTGAGAATAGTGAGGTAAGAAAAATGGTTTGAACGTCACAAGAGGGCACCGTCAAGCAAGAAGCTGGTTTATAGGGTGTCTACTTTAAGGCAAGGAGCATGCGGAATGATGTGAGTGAACTTACAGCATGGGGTAGAACGAGGGAGTTCAATGTTGTGGCCATTTCAGAGACATTGTAGAGCAGAGGTAGGAATGGTTATTGCAGGTTCTGGGATTTAGTTGTTTCAGTAAGAAGAGGGAAGATGGTAAGAGATGGGGGCCGTTGGGGGGATGGTGTGGCATTGTTAATCAAGGACAATATTACAGTGTCAGAAAGGACGTTTGAGGACTCGTCTGCTGAGGTAGTAAGAGCTGAGGTTAGAAACAGGGAAGGAGAGGTCATCCTGTTGGGAGTTTTCTATAGGCCTCCGAATAGTTCCGGAGATGTAGTGGAAAGGATAGCAAAAATGCTTCTCGATATGAGCGAGAGTGACAGCGTAATTGTTATGGGGGACTTTAATTTTCCAAATATTGACTGGGAATATTATAGTGTAAGTATTTTAGATCTGTCAGTTTTTATCCAATGTGTACACGACATGTAGATAGACTAACAAGGAGGGATGCCACATTGGATTTGGTACTAGGTAATGAATTGGACAAGATTTTAGATTTGGAGGTAGGTGAGCACTTTGGTGATAGCGACCACAATTTGATTATGTTTACTTTAGCGATGGAAAGGGATAGGTATATACGGCAAGGCAAGAGTTGTAGCTGATAGAAAGCTAATTAGGATGCAATGAGGCAAGATTTAGGATGCATAGGATGGGGAAAGAAACTGCAGGGATTGAGTACAATTGGAATGTGGACCTTATTCAAGGAACAGCTACGGTGCGTCCTTTATAAGTGCCTGTCAGACAGGAAGGAAGTGGTCGAGCGAGGGAGCTGTGGTTTATTAAAGAAGTTGAATCTTTTGTCAAGAGGAAGAATAAGTCTGATGTTACGGTGAGACAAGAAGGGCTCAGATAGAGCGTTTAAGAGCTACAAATTAGCCAGGAAAGACCTAAAGAAAGGTAGAAAACGAGCCAGTAGAGGACAGGAGAAGCCGTTGGAAGATTGGATCAAGGAAAATCTTAAGGATTTTTCTACGTATATCAGGAATAAAATAATGAATACAGTAAGATTAGGGCCAATCAAATATAGTAGTGGGAAGCTGTGCATTGAGTCAGACGAGATGGGGATGCGCTAAATAAATATTTTACGTCATTATTCACACTGGAAAAAGACGATGTTGTCGAGCAGTATACTGAGATACAGGCCAGTAGACTAGGTGGGACTGAGGTTCAAAAGGAAGAGGTGTGAGCAATTATGGAAAGCGTCAAAATAAATAAATCCCCTGGGTTGTATGGGTATATCCTAGGATTCTCTGGAAAGCCAGGAAGGAGTTTGTAGATTCTTTGGCTTTGATCTTTATGTCGTCATTGTCTACAGGAATCGTGCTCGAAGACTGAAGGATAGCAATTGTTGTTTCCTTGTTCCAGAAGGGGAGTAGAGACAATCCTGGAATTTATCGACCAGTGAGTGTTACTTTATTTGTGGATAAAGCGTTGGAAAAGGTTATAAGTTATAGGATTTAACATCATCTAGAAAGGAATAAGTTGATGGGGCCGGTAAAAGTGGTTTTGTGAAGGTAGGTCGTGCTTCACAAACCTAATTGAGTTATTTGACAAGGTGACCAAACAGCTGGATGAGGGTAAAGCGGGTGATGTGGTGTATATGGATTTCAGTAAAGCATTTGATAAGGTTCCCCACAATAACCTATTTCACAAAATACGGAGGCATGGGGTTGAGGGTTGATTTGTTGTTTTGATCAGAAATTGACTAGCTGACAGAAGACACAGGGTGGTGGTTGATGGGAAATATTCATCCTGGGGGTCAGTAAGGATCTATTTTAGGTCAACTGTTCATTGTCATTTTTACAAATGAGCTGGTTGAGGGCGTAGTAAGATTTGTTAGTAAATTTGCAGATAATACTAAGGTCAGTAGAGTTGTGGAGTGTGCTGAATGATGTTGCAGGTTGCAGAGGGACATAGATAATTTGCAGAGCTGTGTTGAGAGATGGAAAATGGAGTTTAATGTGGAAAAGTGTGAGGTAATTCACTTTGTATGGAGTAAGACGAATGCAGAGAACTGGGTTAATGGTAAGATTCTTTGCAAGGTAGATGAACAGAGAGATCTCGGTGTCCATGTACATAGGTCCCTGAAAGTTCCAACCTAGCTTGATAGGGTTATTAAGAAGGCATATGATGTGTTCGCCTTTATTAGTAGAGAGATTGAGTTTCGGAGCCATGAGGTCATGCCGCAACTTTATAAAAGTCTGGTGCGGCTGCACACGTCACCGCATTATATAAAGGATGTGGAAGTTTCAGAATAGGTTCAGAGGAGATTTACTTGAATTATGCTCAATATGGAGGGAAGGTCTTACGAGGAAAGGCTGAGGGACTTGAGGCTGTTTTCGTGAGGGAGCTGTGCTCTGCATCTTACACAGGCCATGCTTTTGTTTTAATGATCAATCTTTTGGAAGCTATAACGTTGTCAAAATAGTGAAGTCCTTCTTCTCAGTATCGTATCAATGATAGAATTAGTGACATGTTCTATTTTTATAAATTCGTTTCTATTTCTAACTTCTGCGCCATAGATAATTCCTACATTAATCAGTACTGACTGTTCTGTTATAACACAGGAATCCGTATCATCAAACTCTGCTGTGATTTCCCACATGCACTGACGTTATTCCTCTCCCAGCTTTTACCTGAGCTTGAACAAGTTTTTGTATAATCTCAGCGTTCTATTTAAAAGTGAATTGATTTTCTTCATCTGTCACCAAAACGTTCCCCATTTCCCAGCTCTATTGCAGCCTCGATCTGTATCCCTGCCTTAGACACTCTGCTTCTGAAATCTTCATCCATGTCTGGGTCCGCTCCAGTCTCAACTATTCTAATAATCGTCTCATTGGCGTCTCACTTTATACCCTCCAAAAACCTCAGCTTATCGTCAACTCTGCTGCTTGTCCATCAACTCACATGGAGTCTAATTCACTTATCACCCCTATAATCGTTGACCTACAGTGGCATCTGGTGTGGTTAGGGAGGCAAATGTAATTTTCTTCTTTTGTGCTAAAGGGGTTGAATTTAAAAGCAGAGAGGTAATGTTGCAGCTGCACAAGGTGCTGGTGAGATCACATCTGCAGTACTGTTTGCAGATTTCGTCTCCGTACTTGAGAAAGGATGTACTGGCACTGGAAGGGGTGCAGAGGAGGTTCATTCGGGCGTTGAGAGGTGTTGAGTTATGTGGGGAGACTGAGTAGATTGGGATTATATTAATTGGAATTCAGAACAATAAGGGTGATCTTAGAGAAACATATAAAATAATGAAGGAAATGGATCAGAGAGAAATAGAGAGGATATTTCCACAGACAGGTGAAGCTAGGATAAGAGGGCATAGCTGTAAGATTAGAGGAAGCAGATTTAGGACTGAATTGAGAAAGAATGTCTTCACCAAGAGGGTTGTTAATCTGTGGAATTCCTTGCCCAGGGAAGTAATTGACGCTATTCAGGAAACTGTTTTAAAGTAACGTTTTTTTCTCTAACAATAGAAGAAATAACGGATGCAGTGAGAGGTTGGGTAAGTGGAGCTTAGTCCCCAAGAAGATCAGCCATGATCTTATTGAATAATGGAGCAGGGTCGAAGGGCTGGACGGCCTACTCCTGCTTCTAGTTCTTATGTTATAATCACCAGCTTCGGCACTTGTCGCTCACAATGAGCTTGAAAATAGACTGAAAGGAAGTTCAGTTGATAACATTGGCAGACGTTTCAATTAACATTTCACAATGATCAAATATGGTAGGGAGACGATGACCTTGTGGTGTTATCGCTAAATTATAAATCTATAGACCCCGATAACGTTGTGGGACCCGAGTTCAAATCCTGCCACGGCAGATGGTGAAAATGTATTTCAATAAAAACAATCTCGAATGAAGAATCTCATGATGACCATGAGTCCATTGTCAATTGTTGGGCAAACATCTCTGGTTCACTTAAGTCCTTTAGGGAATGAATCTGCCATCCTTACCTGGTC
>NC_057717.1:6406797-6407973 GCF_004010195.1 Chiloscyllium plagiosum | reverse complement strand
CATCTACATTTATATTCAATGTTGCTCACAATACCTGATACAGTTCTGTGACGTTGCCTCATTACTTATTGTACCTGCTAAAACGTTTTGCAAATAAAGCAAAAGTGCACCCAGATTGCATTGCATTCTATAAGTCTGTCATCTCTCATCTTATTTTCTTTGTTCTAATTGACGAGTTCACAATTCCTCATCTCATACGTTTGCTTCAGCTTGTTCATCTGACCTATCATTACGTGTTTCAAACCGTAAAGTTGTGACAGAAATGGATTATTTGCATATTTTTAAGGGTGGCGGTGCATGTATTCATCTTCCTGTTAAGAAGGGGATCAAGCATTTTGAGGGTAGAGGAGAAAGTTAGATACAAAGTAGAAAGGAGTCAATCACGAACCTGTTAAATGTCAGAAAGCGAGGGGCCAAGCAGCACAAATCAGCTTCTAGTTTCTATGCATATTCCTGTACAATTACTTTCCGGATGACCTCCTTTTCATCAATATTACCTAGAACATTACAGCACAGTAAAGGCACTTTGGCCCTCGATGACGTGCCGACCTACAGAGCCAACTTTAAAAACACCATCTAACCTACACTATTGCATTTTCATCCTTATGTCTATCCAAAGGTCATTTAAGGTTAGCATGTCTACTTTTGCCGCAGGCAGATCATTCCACACCCCTACTACTCTTTGTGTACTGAAACTATCTTGGACACCTGTCCTATATCTATCCGGATCAATGTAAAACGATGTCCCCTCGTGCTAGCGATCATCGTCCATGGAAAAAAACGTTCTCACTGTCCACCCTTTCTAACCGTCTGATTACCTTAAATGTCTCAGTTAAGTCACCTCTCAGCCTTCTTCTCTCTAACGAAAACAGCCTCAAGTCCCTCAGCCTTTCCTCGTAAGACTTTCCTCCATATTGAGCATCATTCAAGTAAATCTCCTCTGAACCCATTCTGAAACTTCCACATCCTTTATATAATGCAGTGACGTATGCAGCTGCACCAGACTTTTATACAGTTGCGGCATGACCTCATGGCTCCGAAACTCAATCTCGCTACTAATAAAGGCGAACACATCGTATGCCTTCTTAATAACCCTATCAAGCTGGGTTGGAACTTTCAGGGACCTATGTACATGGACACCGAGATCTCTCTATTCATCTACCTTGAAAGAATTTT
>NC_057717.1:6390404-6406109 GCF_004010195.1 Chiloscyllium plagiosum | reverse complement strand
TATCCTTCAGTCTTCGAGCACGATTCCTGGAGACAATGACGACATAAAGATCAAAGCCAAAGAATCTGCAAACTCCTTCCTGGCTTTCCAGAGAATCCTACGATATACCCATACAACCCAGGGGATTTATTTATTTTCACGCTTTCCATAATGGCTTACACCTCTTCCTTTTGAACCTCAGTCCCACCTAGTCTACTGGCCTGTATCTCAGTATACTGCTCGACAACATCGTCTTTTTCCAGTGTGAATAATGACGTAAAATATTTATTTAGCGCATCCCCATCTCGTCTGACTCAATGCACAGCTTCCCACTACTATCTTTGATTGGCCCTAATCTTACTGTATTCATTATTTTATTCCTGATATACGTAGAAAAATCCTTAAGATTTTCCTTGATCCTATCTTCCAACGGCTTCTCCTGTCCTCTCCTGGCTCGTTTTCTACCTTTCTTTAGGTCTTTCCTGGCTAATTTGTAGCTCTTAAACGCTCTAGCTGAGCCCTTCTTGTCTCACCGTAACATCAGACTTATTCTTCCTCTTGCCAAAAGATTCAACTTCTTTAATAAACCACAGCTCCCTCGCTCGACCACTTCCTTCCTGTCTGACAGGCACTTACAAAGGACGCATCGTAGCTGTTCCTTGAATAAGCTCCACATTCCAATTGTACTCAATCCCTGCAGTTTCTTTCCCCATCCTATGCATCCTAAATCTTGCCTCATTGCATCCTAATTAGCTTTCTATCAGCTACAACTCTTGCCTTGCCGTATATACCTATCCCTTTCCATCGCTAAAGTAAACATAATCAAATTGTGGTCGCTATCACCAAAGTGCTCACCTCCCTCCAAATCTAAAATCTTGTCCAATTCATTACCCAGTACCAAATCCAATGTGGCATCCCTCCTTGTTAGTCTATCTACATGTCGCGTACACATTGGATAAAAACTGACAGATCTAAAGTACTTACCCTCTAATATTCCCAGTCAATATTTGGAAAATTAAAGTCCCCCATAACAATTACGCTGTCACTCTCGCAATATCGAGAATCATTTTTGCTATCCTTTCCACTACATCTCCGGAACTATTCGGAGGCCTATAGAAAACTCCCAACAGGATGACCTCTCCTTCCCTGTTTCTAACCTCAGCTCTTACTACCTCAGCAGACGAGTCCTCAAACGTCCTTTCTGACACTGTAATATTGTCCTTGATTAACAATGCCACATCATCCCCCCAACGTTCCCCATCTCTTACCATCTTCCCTCTTCTTACTGATACAACTAAATCCCGGAACCTGCAATAACCATTCCTATCTCTGCTCTACAATGTCTCTGAAATGGCCACAACATTGAACTCCCTCGTTCTAACCCATGCTGCAGGTTCACTCAAATCATTCCGCATGCTCCTTGCCTTAAAGTAGACACACTATAAACCAGCTTCTTGCTTGACGGTGCCCTCTTGTGACCTTCAAACCATTTTTCTTTCCTCACTATTCTCAACCTCCTGTATGTTGGAACGACAATTTCGGTTCCCATATTCCTGCGGAATTAGCTTAAACTGTTCCGGAGAGTATTAGCAAATTCTCCCTCACCAAGGTTATTGGTACCCCTCTGGTTCAGGTGAAGACCATCCTGTTTTAAGATGTTCTATCTACCCCAGAAAGAGACCCAATTATCCAGGAATCCAAAACCTCTATCCGGCATCTTCCCTTTAGCCACGTGTTCAGCTCCTCTTGCTCCCTATTCCTCACCTATTAAATTCATGTAATTCTTTGTAATTACTTGTCATGGAATCTGCAATATGCCTCAGAGTAATTCATTACATTTCCTTAGCCAGCACATTCAAACCGAAAAACACATCCACCCCGAGGGACAAGTGCAGCAGGTAGGTGGGACCACCGTCATTGACAAGTTTCTCTGCAAGTCACTTGCCCATCCTGCCTTGGAAACATATTGTTCATTCAGGGATTTTGTGTAGAAATCCTCGAATTCCCTCTGAATGGCACTTTGGTTCTATCGACACCAAATAACCTTCAGCAGACCAAGAAACAATCAATTCCAAGTTAACCTGCGATGAACAATAAACAATGGCTCCATGGACATATTCAACTCAAAACAAGTTATTCAGTTCACTGGTATGTCTGAGATTATTTTCTGTCATCCACCCGAAAGATAAACAATGTGTGCACCTTGCCTGGAGTAGGTTCTCTCCATCAGCTAATAGATACATCGATGGAAAACATTGTGGGAGATGATGGAATTTACATCTATTCCTGTCTGGGAAGTTCTGGATCATAGGCACTCAATAAAACTGTGACGTTCATGCTTAATGTGAGCCCAGTCTTCACCTGGTGTAAGTCTAAATAATTTGTTGAAAGGGATTTGGTGACTCAACTGTGACACAACCTCTTCTTTGAACAAGATTTGCCTCACTCTGTACTACTGCTTTCCCAATTTGTTGGGGAAGTGTTCCTGGAAAACTCAGGATGTATTGGGCATATCCAAACTGTCTCAACTCTCTGCCCTAGCCCGACATCAGCCTCCTACTTCTTTACACGGCTTTCCCCATTCTAAAATGTTTGCCCAGTTTGCTAGTCACATTGTATATCCTCAGTGATTAGGTGCTGCAGCTCAAGCACAACTGAGGAAACCATTCCCAACCTCTCCAATTATTTTCCACAGAGATAAGCACGTTACATTCCACAAACACACAGCATGACCACTTACTGGTGATGAGTGTAGTTTCGTTCCCCGTCTTTGATCTCTTCTGTTCATTTCCCTTTCTTTGGAGACAGTGTCAGATATTCAAGTACCCTCAATAATCTGAATATTGGGACACTCGATCTCTCCAGAGAAATGAATGACGGTGTATATTGCAGCATTTTCTGATGGTCAGCATTTTGAACACCAACACCAGTGGTGCCTATGGATATAACATTGAAACATAGAAAACGTAGAAACACAGACGATAGGAGGAGGCCTTTGAGCCTGTTCCATCATTCATCACAGCATGGCTGATCATCCAACTCAACTGTCCCTAATGCTGCTTTCTCCCCATACCCTTTGATCCCATCGCCCCAAGTGCAATAGCGACCCCCTCTTCACAACATTCAATGGTTTGGCATCAACTACTTCCTGTGATAATGTTACAGAAATTATTTGACAGGTCGCTGCTAAGATCATGCTTCCCCATTTCCGAGTGTCAGAAGTAATTTGATTAGATTAGATTACAGTGTGGAAACAGGCCCATCGGGCCAACAAGTCCACACCGACCCGCCGAAGCGCAACCTACCCATACCCCTACATTTACCCCATACCTAACATTAGGGACAATTTAGCAGGCCAATTCACCTGACCTGCAGATTTTTGGACTATGGGAGGAAACCGACGCAGACACAGGGAGAACGTGCAAACTCCAAACAGTCAGTCGCCTGAGGCGGGAATTGAACCCGGGCGATGTGAGGCAGCAGTGCTAACCACTGTGCCACCGTGCCGCCCACTTTGCACAGTTTATAGTCTGGGCCCCACAAATTTCAGGCGAAAGTAAGGAGGCATTTATTCTCGCAAAGGTTTTATGGTTCAAGCCAGACCCCTCAACATATTTTTTAAAAGAATGCAGCCTGGACACTAACGTTTTATTAGTTTAAAGTCAGATGTGAGGTGGATATTCCAGATGGGATGAAACTGGTCAAGCCACTTGGTTTTTAGCAAGCAGAATTTATTTAAACACTACAGGTGAAACAAGAAAACAGAATTTATAACAACTTTACTATTGATAACGTTAACTGATGCGATACAGCAACATTACTGGTGCATTGTTCCAAAATAGTTCCATCTCGTAAACACAACGCTTGGCAAAAAAAAGGCAAATTCAAACACAGATTCTTAGACGCAGGAGTGAACATCATCCAGAGAGATTTCAAAGACAAAGTCAGTTAGGAATCATTTTCTGAAGTTTACAACCTTCCAGGTCTCCAGCACCTTGTGACTTCCAGAGCTAAACGAACATGAGAAACAAACCTGAACTAGGAGAACTGACCACTCACGTGCCACTGCTTAACTGGGTTCTTCCCTCGAAACCTCTGTCTTTAGGATCTCTCAAAAGAAAATGACAAAATCATCTCATTAAACTGACCGCAACTTCACCCTCCTTCCTCCAAAAAGAAACATTAAAGTATAAAGTTGGGTTCATTTTATACACTTTAGCCTTAATCTGATAATACACTAAATCACATATACTTCACGTTGACAATGATTATGTAAATATTTACTAACACAATTTATTTCAGTCTGTTTGCTCCTGCCAAAGAATGCCTCTATTTTTCATCCGAGTCTCCACAACGCCATCAACAATTACGTTTTCACGTCCTAGCATATGTATACTACCCCGATTGAATAGCTTTAATAATAAGCTTCATCTCAACTGTCTGAAATTTTCTTTAACAGATTTAATTGGTTATAATCAGTATATATGATTGTCTCAGACACATTACTAGGAGAACGTGAGCACTGCAGATGTTGGAGATCAGAGTCCAGAGTGTGATGCTGGAAAAGCACAGCATGTCAGGCAGCATACGTGTAGCAGGAGAAACTACGTTTCAGGCATACGCCCATTAACAGGAATGAAGCTTATTGGCCGGTGGGCTGAGAGATAAATGGGCGGGGTGGGGGGGTGAATGTAGCTGAGCATGCAATAAGTAGATGAAGCTGGGGGAGAGATCAAAGGTCAGAGAGGAGGGTGCAGCGGATATGTGGGGAGGAAGATGTACAGGTAGGACAGGTCATGAGGGCGGTGTCGAGTTGGAAGGTTGGGTTATGGCTCAGAGAATATCTTCGGGATGAATGCACGAATCAGCCCTTCCGCTCCGTGGCCGAAGACTTTAACTCCCCTTCCCAAGGTCATGCAGGTCCTAGGCCTTTTCCATCGCCAAACGCTATTCAACCGACGCCTGGAGGAAGAACGTCTCATCTTTCGCCTTGGGACCCTCCACCACACAGCATTATTGCAGATGCCTCCTGTTTCCTTAGTTCCGCTGCCCCCACCTTATTCCAGATCCCATCGCCAACTTGGCACCAACCACTTGACCTGTCCTAGCTGTCGATCTTCCTTCCTACCTATCCGCTGCACCTTCTCGCCTACCTACCTCCTTCACCTCCACCTTCATCTACCTATCACACTCTCAGCTACATTACCCCCAGCCCCACTCCCCGCCCATTTATCGCTCAGCCAATCAACCTACAAGTCTCATTCCTAATAAAGGGTTTATGATCAAAACATCGATTGTCCTGCTCCTCGAATGTTGTCTGACCTGCTGTGCTTTTCCAGCAACACACTCTCGAATAAGGCACATTGCGGACCACACTAATACTTAAATTTTTTAATACCGATACCAAGTTCAAGGTCTCCTTCTCAATTGCTGTATATTTCTGTTGATGAATTTTCAATTTCTTGAAGAACCATCCAATAGGTCCTTCTATCTTCCACTTGTCGTCTTGTAGGAGTACAGCACTTACAGCCACATCACTCACACCTGTAGTTATCTGAAATACTTTGCGTATTTAGTTGTGGCTAATACAGCGGCAGTGAATAACACAGCATGCAGGCTTCTGACAGCGTGCCGTTCAATAAAATTTCCTTCAATAATTCAATGAGTGGAGCAGCCACACTTTTAAATTTCGGAATGAATTTCCAACATAACCCCCTCAATCCCAGCAATCCCTGTTTGTACAGGGTATGAGAATCTCCGCAACAATCTGTGTTTTCACATTCTGTAAGGTCTGATAACATGACCCACATACGTGACTTTGGCTTTGGCGAATTCACTCTTAGCCAGGTTTATCACAAAGCCTCTCTCCTGAAGTCGTTCGAACAATTTGCTGAATTCTGCGAAACAGTTAACTGACAAAAAGTGAATATGCACAGCTATTGCCTTTTCTGCTTGAGTTCATGGATCTCTGGACATCGGAGTGCGTCTGGGAAAAAATGACAAACAGTGAAATTCACAGCTGACCATGGAGGAACCTGTTTGGAAGACTCACAGCACAGAAACAATAAGTTATAGTTTTTTTAAACATGTAACCTTACTTTATGTTTGCAGTAGTAGGTAGAAGTTGTGAGTGATTTTTTTACTTGATTACATGATTTATTTATATCATTCTGTTCATTAAATTTTAAAAATATAAAACACAAGTACTAAGTTAGGCCGAAGAACGTTCTTAGAGCAAAGACGGTCCTATTTTCTCTGTCTGTAAATTGTGAAGGGAAAAAGATGGCCTTTAATAGATTGATAGGCTCTTCTTATCGGATGTAGGAGTTTCGGAAGATTTTACATGTTACTGATAAAAAATCAGATCGTTTCATTAGTTTTAATTTTATTACCGTACTAAGTTCAATTTTTATTGGATTCTAGCATCTTGGGGCATAATTTGCGCAAATTTGAAATATTTTTCCATATCAAAACAACTGGACTATTGGTTTTGACCTGGTTTTTCATTGTTACCTCGTTCAGAACAATTTGTACTGTGTTAGAAAGTCCTTGCTTGCTCTTCAAATTTCCTAAAGGTACAGTACATCTACACTTTCATAACAGGATAAATAGACAAAGTATTAAACGGATATTTGACAGTTGCTGACAAATGGGGCGAGATTAGTTTAGGATAACTGATCGGCATGGATGAATTGGACTGAACAGTTTGTTTCTGTGCAGCACATCTCTCTGATTCAATGACTCTAAATATTCATTCTGCATGCCTAAACATCACCAGGTTATCCATGCATACCAAACAACTGAGCAATCCTGAAATGACTTTATTGTTTCCTCTTTGAAATGTGGCTGGTGTATTTTTCATAACAAATGGCATAACTCTAAATTGATACAGTATATTCGGTGTTACAAAACCCAATTTTTTCTGCTATTTGAGATAAGGTACACGGGAGCAAATATATGTGTGCCCCATATTCTCAATACGGTCTTCCAAATGTGGAATCAGGTATGAATCAGATCAGATTTTGTATCTGTTCTGACTTAAACGTTGTGTACCATCTCGTTTTGAAACCATTATTATGGGTGAGCTCCTGCCACTACAACTCACGTTGATTGGAGAATGTGTTCAATCTCATTTGTTAACAAACGTGCCAACATTAGAGGGACGTGATGTGCCCCTCAAACCACCTGTTGAATGAGCGATGCACCAAAAGCTAGTGCTTCCAAATACACCTGTTGGACTTCCACCTTATGTTGCGTGATTTTTAACATTAGACTATTAAGTCTACAAGGATGTTGCTTAACTGGAACAGCACTTCATCATTTTCGTACATCATGCATAATTATATTATTACTTTCCCGTTTATTCGCATATATTTCCCCATGCGATACTAAATAACTGCAAGGTTTGTGAAGGTTTGTAGCTCAGATTGAGATTTATGGTGTTTGCTTGCTCGCTGAGCTGTAGATTTGATATCCAGACGTTTCATTACCTGGCTAGGTAACATCATCAGTGGTGACCTCCAAGTGAAGCCTTTTCTTAAACATTCATGCTGGAAGTACAGTTGTTCACGGGTGGAAATCTCTCGGATGGCATTCCTTTCCCATCTTCGGGCAAGTTGTAGCATGTTGCGAACATAGGCTTTTACAAGGTTTGTGAAGGTTTGTAGCTCAGGTTGAGATTTAGGGTATACGTTTGCTCGCTGAGCTGTAGGTTTGATATCCAGATGTTTCATTACCTGGCTAGGTAACATCATCGGTGGCGACCTCCAAGTGAAGCCGATGATGTTACCTAGCCAGGTAATGAAACATCTGGATATCAAACCTACAGCTCAGCGAGCAAACCTACACCCTAAATAATAATAACTGTTTCTGGTCATTTTGATTTTATACTGGAAGGTAGCTCAAGAATTTAACCTAATTTTTGACAAATATCCTCATTGAACAATCTAATCTGAGGAATATCCACTTGAGAATCCTCTGATTTCTGTTCTTCAGTATGTGCTGCATCCAGGAACTTAGTCTCCTTTTGTTTTACTTTACTGTCAAAATGCATTTTGAGCATACTAACATGTCACACTCTGTGAAACTACTTTCTGCCTGGAGTCCTTGGCAAATAGTTGACCTCACTCAATCTCCTTTCGACTCGATAAGGTCAATGAAACGTTGCTGTTAAGGTTCATGTATCATTGGAAGCAATATTAACACCTTATCTCTGATAGCAAAATTGAGTGTTTTTGATTTCTTATCTGCTTCCTGTTTCATCTCATACTCTGATATTTTTAAGCATCTGTGTAGTCAATTCCCCCACTCTATTTACCAATTCCCAAAAATATGACATGTAGTCCAGAGATGTGGTCTCTAAATTCTGACTCAGCAATTTCTCCTTCACCACTTTTAGTGACCCTCTCACCTCTTGCCCAAAAAATTAATTCAAATGGACTGAATTTGATCGATTTATTTATTACAGCTCTAATGACAAAAAGGACAAACGGATTTCCTTCATTGCCGTCATCTGGATACTCTTCACAAAACACTCTTAACATGGTCTTTAACGTCTGATTCCATCTTTCTCGTGCTCCCTGCGGTTCTGGATGGTCGGCAGTTTATTTGATTTGTTTTATTCCTGAACTATTCATAAGTTCCCTGAATAACTTTGATATAAAATTTGACGCTTGACCTGGTGCTAACTCTGTAGGTAGTCTCTATCTCGTCAAAAATTTGAGCGGCTCTCCTACAATCCTTTAACCTGTGTTATTGCTTAAAGAAATGGCCTCTGCAACTCTCGTAGACACATCCATGATTGTTAACAAATACTGACTCCCACTTTTTGCTTGAGGCAGGGGTCCTACGCAATCAATTAAGAGACTTTGTAAAGGTTTCCCAAATGCAGGAGTAATTATTAAAGGTGCAGATTTTAATACTGCCTGTGGTTTTCCAATTACTTGACATGAATGATATATCTGATAAAATTCAATTACATTGTTACGCAGTCCAAGCCAGTAAAAATGTTTTTGTCTTTTTTAGCTAGAGTTTCATTTGCCGAAACATGACCTCCTGCTCGTCATTTATGTTCTCCCAGTACCATATGTTTTTCTGTAACACAGTGGTAATACAATTATCTTGTATAGCAGTTTATGCTAAGCCAACACCTTCATACCAAAAAGCAGTCGAGTGAAGAAACCTAGTCATTTGCTATGCCCTGGAGTCAATCTTATGTTCTTTTATAGACAACAGCAAACAGTTCGCCCCGTGACTTGTTTTTTGATTCTCTAATTAAAATATGTTAGCTTTTTGATTTTTGGTGTGAATGTGCTCACATTGTTTTACAACTTTTGCTCACTTACTGAATCTATGTACATCACCTCTCATCTTCATTATGTTCTCAACATAGTTTGTTCTCCTGTGTATCAGCTTCTACCTTGTGCAATGTAAAGGCATGTCATCCAAACTTTCATCATCAATTTGGCTATTTTTTCAAATATACGAATCCTTTGACAAGGTGTTTCGCTGCAGGCTGAAAAATAAGAAAAAAAATCAAGTTACAGGGGCAAGTTATCAGCGTAAGTAAAGGATTGGCTGACTGGCAGTCGGCAGAGAGTAAGGATGAATAGGTCTTTTTCATGGAGGTATTCGGTGATTAGTGGAGTTCTGCAGGAGTCAGGGTTGAGACCACAACTATTCACGTTATACATTAAGAATCTGGACAAATGAACTGATGGAATTGTTGCTAGGTTTGTAAATGTCAAATAGGCAGGTAGCTGCGGAAGTACTTGGACAGATGAGGAGAATGGGTAAAAAATGGCAGAATGTGGGAAAGTGTCAGGCAGCATCTTTGGTAGGAAGAATGGAGGGAGACACTGTTTTCAAAAAGGGGAAAGTCTTCTATAAAATAGAACATACACATACAACATAGAATATAGAAAAGTACAGCACCAAACATGCCCTTGGGCCCACAATGCTGTGCAGAGGATTAATCCTAATGTAAAATAAAATAACCTAACTTTCGCACCCCTCATCTCTCTGCTATCCATGTGCATGTCCAGTATTCGCTTAAATGTCCCTAATGGTTCTGCTTCCATCATCACTGCTGACAACACATTCTATGCATTCACAACTCTCTGTGTAAAGAGCCTACCCCTCGTGCCAGTCAATCCTGCCCTGGGGAAATGTCTCAGGCTATTGACTCTATCCACGCCTCTCATTAGGTTGTATACCTCGAATCAGATCTCCTCTCTTTCTCCTTCTCTCCAGAGAGAAAAGTCCAAGCTTATTCAACCTTCCTTCAGAAGGCAAGCCCTCCAGTCCAGTCAGCATCCTGGTAAACCTTCTTTGCATCCTCTCCAAAGCCTCTGTAGCTTTCTACAGTAGGGCGACCAGAACAGGACACAATATTCCAAGTGTGGTCTCACCAGGGACTTCTGGAGCTGCATCATAACCTCGCAGCTCTTAAACTTGATCCCCCTGTTAATGAAAGCCAAAAAGCTACATGCTTTCTTAACAACCCTATCAACTTGGGTGGCAAATTTGACGGGTCTATGTACAGAACGCCAAGAACCCTCTGTTCCTCCACACGGCCAAGAATCCTGTTTTTAATCCTATATTCAGCATTCGAGTTTCAAAAATACGTCACTCCGCATTTATCCAGGTTGAATTCCATCTGCCAGTTCATAGCACAGCTCTGCATCTTGTCTATGTCATGCTGCAGCCCGCAGTAACCCTCTATACTATCGATGGCAACTCCAATGTTTGTGTCGTCTGCAAACTTACGAACCCACCTCTCAACCTCCTCATCCAAGTCATTTATAAAAACTGCGAAGAGCAGAGGCCCAAGGACAGAGCCCTGCGGGACACCAATCAACACTGACCTCCAAGCAGATACTTTCCATCTACAGCCATTCTCTGCCTTCTGTCAGCCAGCCAATTCAGAATCCAGATATCTAGATCTCCCTGTATCCAAAACGTCTGCACTTCATGAATGAGCCTATCATAGGGAACCTTATCAAATGCTTTGCTGAAATCCATAACGTGAAGTGTGAAGGAACTTGGGAATCCTCACTCACGATTCTCTTTGCAGTTGGGAGTGCGGAAGGCAAATACAACATTTGCGTTTATTTCGAGGGGGTTAACGCGCAAGAGCAATTGCTGAGGTTGTCTCGAGCCTTGGTCAGGCTGCAGTTTGAATATTGCCAGCAGTTTTGTGCCCCTTAGCAAAAGAAATATATGCTGGACTTAGAGGGGTTCCAGAGGAGATTTACATGAAGAAGGGCTTGGAATTAAGGAGCAATTGAGGACTCTGGGTCTGTACTCAATAGAGTTTGGAAGAATGAGGGTAGGATCTGTTTAAAATGTAGAGAGTACTGAGGGGCCTTGAAAACGTGAATGTCGAGAAGGTGTTTTCACTACTAGATCAGACTAGAATCCGAGAGCATAGACTGAGAGTAAAGGGACGATCGTTTAGAACTGAGATGGGGAGGAATGTATTCAGCCAGTGAGTGTTGAACCTGTGTAATACATTGCTGCAGAATGCTGTGGCGGCCAAGACATTATGTGTATTTAAGACTGTTAGATCTTTTCTTGATTCAGAATGGACTGCGTATGAGAGAGTGAGATCTATATGTCTGTCTCACACGCAAAGAGGATCGATACAGGGACCGCTTGATTGTGTAAGAGAGATAGACATAGTGAGATTTTGTATGATGGGAAGATAGAAAGATTGTGTTTGAGAGAGAATGAGATTTTGCATGATGTACTGAGATTGTGCATGGCAGAGAAAATGTGGCTGTGCATGATAGAGATTGTAAGATTTTTATGAGGGACAGAGAGAGAGAGACAGAGAGAGTGAGGTTGTTTATGAGCGAGGCATAATGGGATTGTGTATGAGAGACAGAATGAAAGTTCGTGAGGTTTTGTTTTCATTTATTCATTCTGTTGGCTGACTGTCATATTTTTCCCAACTCTAGTTTCCCCTGAGAAGGTGGTGGTGAGCTTCCTTCTTGCACCACTGCAGTCCAACTGCTGTGTGTTGAGCCACACCGATATATTTCTCAAGCAGGGCGATTAGTGGCTTGGAGAGGAACTTGAAAGAGGTGGTGTTCCCATATATCTGCTGTCCTTTTCTTTCTAGGTGGAAGTGGTCATATGTTTGGATCTTTGGTGAACTTCTGCTGAATATTCTGTAGATAGTACACACTGTTGCTGGTGAATGTCGGTGGTGGAGGAAGTGGATGCTTGTGGATGCTAGTGGATACGGTGTCAATCAAGCTGAGCTGCTTTCTCCTGGCTGTGCCAAGCTTCTTGAGTGTAGTTGGTGCTGCACCCATCCAGGCAAGTGGGGAGTCAGCAGGTTACTTACACGCCACAGTATTTCTGACCTCGGACCTGCTCTTCTAGTCCAATGAGTTTCTGATTTCTGACAACCCCAAGATGTTGATAGTGGGGAATTCAGTGATGGTAATACTATTGAATTCCAAGGCATGATGGTTAGACTATCTCTTATTAGTGATGGTCATAGCTTGGCATTTGTGTGGCATGAATGGTACTTGCCCCTTGTCAGCCCAAGCCTAGATATTATCCCGATCTTGATGCATTTGGACATGGACTGCATGTACATGAGGAGTCATGCTAGGTGCTGAACATTGTACAATCATTGGCGAATATCCCCACTTCTGACCTTAAAATGGATTGAAGGTCATTGATGAAGCAGCTGAAGGTGGTTGGACCTCGGACACTACCTTGAGGTACTCCTGCAGGGTTGTCCTGGAGCTGAGATTACTGAACTCCAACAACCACAATCATCTACGCATGTGTCAGGTATCATTCGAACGAGGGGAGAAGTGGTTCCCTGACACACATTGATCCCAGTTTTGCCAGGGCTCCTTGATGCCACACTCAGTTGAATGCACCTTGATGTCAAGGGCTGTCACTGTCACCTCCCCTCTGGAATTCAGTTCTTTTGTCCCTGTTTGAAGCAAGGCTGTAATGAGATCAGGAGCAGAGAGGCCTTGGTGGAACGCAAACTGGGCGTCACTGAGCTGGTTATTGCTGAGCAGCTGTTGCAGGATGACACTGTTGATTACATCTTCCAGTACGTTACTGATGATCAAGAATAGACTGATTAAAGGGAATTATCTGGGTTGAATTGGTACTGTTTTGCATGTGCAGGACATACCTGGACAATTTTCCATATTGTCGGCTAGATGCCAGTGTAACTTCTCTGGAATAGGTTGGCTCGTGTAACAGAAAGTGCTGAATCACATATCTCCAGCATTATTGCTGAACATTACCAGGGCCTATAGCCTTTGCTGTATTCAATGCCTCCAACCATTTCTTGAGATCACGTGCAGTGAATCGAATTGGCTGAAGACTGGTATCTGTGATGCTGGGGACCATTGGAGGAGAACGGGATTAATCATCCATTTCCGAATAAATATAACAGCAAAAAGGTTCAGCCTTATCATTTGTAGTGATTTGCCGGTCGCTTCCATCATTCAGGATGCAGATACTTGTGGAGCCTCCTCCTCCAGCAAGTTGTTTAATCTTCCACCACTATTCATGATTGGATACGACTGTACTCATTGAGTATCAGAAAGGAAGAGTGAAATTGTTTGTGAGGGATATAGAGGGATAGTCAGTTTGTGCATGAGAAAGAGTTTGTGAATGTGCAGGAGAAAGAGAGAGAGAGAAGTAGGGAGATTGTGTGAGAGCTGGATGAGCATCTTTGTCTGTCTATCTAGATCTATCTATTCTGTGTACATCTACCTGTGTAACTATATATCAATATATGAACAAACACACAAATCTGTGGAGAGATCATGATTTAATATGAGTAAAGAAAATAGCAAGATTGTGTATCAGAAAGTGATTGTAGGATTACATATATGACAGAGATAATGAGATTGTGAATGAGAGAGAAAAGAAGTGAGATTGAGTACAAAGGAGAGAGTGAATTTTTGTTTGAGAAAACAATTGTATGTGAAAGACAGATTGTGTATGAGAGAGACATAGGGACATTGTGTATATGAGAGAGAAAGAGACAGTCAGATTGTGAATGAGAGAGAGATAGCTAGATCGAGTATGAGAGGGAGTGAGAGTCTGCCTAAGGAGACTATGGTCAAGAGGTTGTGCGTGAGCAGGAGAGAGAGAGAGATTGCACATGAAACAGAGACAGTGACACTGGGCATAAGCGAAAAGAAATGAGATTTTGCAGTAGAGGGGAACAAAGTGGAAATATGTATGAGAGATTATACATGATAGAGAGTGAGGTTTTACATTAGAGACGGAGAATGAGATTATGCCGGAGAGAGATTGACATTAGAGACGGAGAATGAGATTATGCCGGAGAGAGATTGTAAGATTTTGCTTTCAAGAGAGGGGAACAAAGAGAGATAGAGTGACATGGAGACACAGAAAGAGTGTATGCATGAGGGAGAGATAGGGAAAGAGGGGGAGAGTGAGGGGGGGGGGAGAGGGACATTGATATCGTGTACGACAAAGAAAGGTAGCACGTGAGAAAAACTCAATATTCCTCTCCTCCTGCCCAGTCAATGACCCTGAGAGGTTCCTGTATCATACCCCATATTGGAGTCAGGTGCCCTGTTTGGGGGCACGAAATAGCACGTGAAATTAGGACGTGGTCGTGTGGATGGTCATAAGATCCATGCATTTGGCGGATAATCAGAACAGAACAAAGATTCCAGAGAATGCCAACAGTTTGGTCCACTGGCTGTGTGAACCAAAGCGTTCACACCGACCCTCAAAAGAGCATCTCACCTAGACCTGTCCTATCCCTGTAATTCTGCATTTCCCATGGCTAACCCACCTACACCGCTGAACCTTTTGGACAATTTCCCATGGCCCATCCACCTAATCTGTACATCCTTGTACTGCGAGAGGAAACCAGAGCATCCAGTGGAAACACACGCAGGCATGGGGAGAACATGCAGTCTCCAAACAGACAGTCAACTGGGACTGGAATCATCTGGCGTGGTGAGATGATGGTACTAACCACTGAGACAGTTTTACTCTTTATCTACCACTGTGGTGTGTCTATCATGAGAGTATTTCTTGGAGGAGATTGCAGAGTCAGATTTATTCTGTATCTAGTCCTGCGCTGTACCCGTCCAGACCTAGTTTGATGGATAAATTGCAGACAGTGAGGTTAAAAGAATAGAAGGAGCTTTATGCTGAATCTAGTTTCATCATGGATGTTTTCTGTTGTCGAAAATCTTGAGGGAGTCTTATTTTAAGTGTACTTTCAGTTTAAAACTGTATCAGGAACACCATACTGTATCAAACCCTCTCCAGTCTACATGTAGGAATGTTCAATGGGGATAACGTTGAGGGAGCTGGACTTAATTTTAAATGAGTACAGAGATTTTTCGCTATCGACTCTGGGCTATGCCTGTCATGCGAATCTTTGGTGATGATGGTGTATGGTGTAATTACACGAATATCGAGCTCTATGTTGAACATGGCCGGAGGATTTGAAAGTGCTGAATGTGGAGAACACTTTATAGTCTATCTGAATCCAGGCTATATCTGTTCTAGAGTAATTGATAGATATGACAATGAGGCAACCTTAATTTCCGTTTAATATTACGATAAAAGAGAGGGACATCTACTTTGTATTTAACCAGATGTGTTGTTCCTGATATGATGGACCATGCCAGAGTCATCAAAATATTTTGAGAAGATAGACTTGACCCTAACTTGCTTATTTTAAAGGCG